>NC_057805.1:397222771-397229458 GCF_018294505.1 Triticum aestivum
GACCGTGTCGACCAACGTGGGGAAGTAGGCAGACTGCGTCCGCTGCACCGCCAACTCGCTCTCCAGCGGCTCCTTCGCCCCGGCATCCTTGGCCACTCCCTTGCTTTTACTGGTTTTGGGTGCCATGGCGGCTGCGAGAGGCGAAGGGGGAAGGACGACGAAGACGTGGCAGCAGCGATCAAAGGCAAAAGCTTGAGAGGAAGGAAGAAGGGGACGGCGGTTCCGAGATTGGGGAGGGCACAGAGGGTAAATGAGCAGCATGCCTGCGGTTATTCCTTTTTATGGGGAAGGCACGGGCCGCCTCCTTTCCCATTCACTGTGACGTGACGCATGCGTAACCGCCCCATGCATGACCCCCACATCACACACGACCCTCCACGTCGCGCGTTCAACGCGGGTCGTGGAGAAGCGCAGCGAACGAAAAGTTACTACGGTAAAATCCACCCCACCTGCCCGTGCACCGTTCTGGGCCAGGCCCAACAACGGGTCGCGCTTATGTGTGGCCCAGGCCCGGGGGCTCCTGTCGGTGTATAAAAGTAGGGGCTCTCCTTTTGACCCCTTTACTTGTCCACGGACAGTCGGAGCTGCTCCCACGGCCACACTTAGCAGGGCAGGGGAGGGAAGCCGGAGCACAAGACAGCCAGAGCAACGCCAAGACCCTTGCCGGGGCAACTTGCCCGACGCCAGCAGGGTGTGCCACCTTTGAGCCCACGGGTTCCAACACCACCAGCAAACCACATTGGGACCAAGGCTCAGGAGGCACCTCCGAGGTGGCATGCAGATCTTCGTCAAGATCATAAACACGCAAGATCAAATGAGGACCAGAAGACGACGACCCTCGGCGGGATCCTAACCGAGGAAATCCACGAGACCCCCGGCAAGCGCCTTGTCGGGGACGGCCGCAGCACCATGGCAAGACCCTTGCCGGGCCCCCGGCAAGGCCCTTGCCCAAGGCATCAGCGCGACCACAACCAGGCCCACGCCTGCCAAGACACCACCGCTGTCCCCATGCAGCTGCTAGCTCAACCAGCTGGGAAGGCACCTGCGTGGCGACGAGCGGGCTCCACGACCGACCCAGCAAGCACCTGCGTGGTGGCATGCAGATCTTCGTGAAGGCTCCACCACCGCGCCAGCCCAGCTGCCAGCCAACATGGCGCCACGACACCTCGTCAGCCCGGACGCGTGTCGAAGCCAGGCGAGGCAGCGACTGATACGTCCATTTTGCATTATGCTTTTATATCAATATTTATTGCATTATGGGCTGTTATTACACATTATGCCACAATACTTATGCCTATTCTCTCTTATTTTACAAGGTTTACATAAGGAGGGAGAATGCCGGCAGCTGGAATTCTGGGCTGGAAAAGGAGCAAATATTAGAGACCTATTCTGCACAACTCCAAAAGTCCTGAAACTCCACGAAAGTTATTTTTGGAAATAATAAAAAATACTGAGTGGAAGAAATACCAAAGGGGCCCACACCCTGGACACGAGGGTGGGGGGCGCGCCCTACCCCCCTGGGGGCGCCCCCTGCCTCGTGGGCCCCCTGTTGGCCCTCCGGTGCCCATCTTCTGCTATATGAAGTCTTTCGTCCGAAGAAAAATCATAAGCAAGCTTTCGGGACGAGACTCCGCCGCCACGAGGCAGAACCTTGGCGGAACCAATCTAGGGCTCCGGCAGAGCTGTTCTGCTCGGGACACTTCCCTCCGGGAGGGGGAAATCATCGCCATCGTCATCACCAATGCTCCTCTCATCGGGAGAGGGCAATCTCCATCAACATCTTCACCAGCACCATCTCCTCTCAAACCCTAGTTCATCTCTTGTATCCAATTCTTGTTTCTGAGTCTAGGATTGGTACCTGTAGGTTGCTAGTAGTGTTGATTACTCCTTGCAGTTGATGCTAGTTGGTTTATCTGGTGGAAGATCATATGTTCAGATCCTATATGCATATTAATACTCCTCTGATTATGACCATGAATATGCTTTGTGAGTAGTTACGTTTGTTCCTGAGGACATGGGAGAAGTCTTGCTATTAGTAGTCATGTGAATTTGGTATCCGTTCGATATTTTGATGAGATGTATGTTGTCTCTTGATGTCTACTACGCAACCTTCTTCTTGTAGACGTTGTTGGCCTCCAAGTGCAGAGGTTTGTAGGAC
Organism: Triticum aestivum; assembly: GCF_018294505.1. NCBI lineage: Eukaryota > Viridiplantae > Streptophyta > Magnoliopsida > Poales > Poaceae > Triticum > Triticum aestivum. Next base: position 397,224,930 of record NC_057805.1, read on the forward strand.
AGTAGCAAATTTCCCTCAAGTGCATGACCTAAGGTTTATCAATCCGTGGGAGGCGTAGGATGAAGCTGGTCTCTCTCAAACAACCCTGCAACCAAATAACAAAGAGTCTCTTGTGTCCCCAACACACCCAATACAATGGTAAATTGTATAGGTGCACTAGTTCGGCGAAGAGATGGTGATACAAGTGCAATATGGATGGTAGATATATGTTTTTGTAATCTGAAAATATAAAAACAGCAAGGTAACTAATGATAAAAGTGAGCGTAAATGGTATTGCAATGCTAGGAAACAAGGCCTAGGGTTCATACTTTCACTAGTGCAAGTTCTCTCAACAATAATAACATAACTGGATCATATAACTATCCCTCAACATGCAACAAAGAGTCACTCCAAAGACACTAATAGCGGAGAACAAACGAAGAGATTATGGTAGGGTACGAAACCACCTCAAAGTTATCCTTTCCAATCAATCCATTGGGCTATTCCTATAAGTGTCACAAACAGCCCTAGAGTTCGTACTAGAATAACACCTTAAGACACAAATCAACCAAAACCCTAATGTCACCTAGATACTCCAATGTCACCTCAAGTATCCGTGGGTATGATTATACGATATGCATCACACAATCTCAGACTCATCTATTCAACCAACACATAGAACCTCAAAGAGTGCCCAAAGTTTCTACTGGAGAATCAAGACGAAAACGTGTGCCAACCCCTATGCATAGGTTCATGGGCGGAACCCGCAAGTGGATCACCAAAACATACATCAAGTGAATCACGTGATATCCCATTATCACCACAGATACGCACGGCAAGACATACATCAAGTGTTCTCAAATCATTAAAGACTCAATCCGATAAGATTACTTCAAAGGGAAAACTCAATCCATTACAAGAGAGTAGAGGGGGAGAAGCAACATAAGATCCAACTATAATAGCAAAGCTCGCAATACATCAAGATCGAATCACCTCAAGAACACGAGAGAGAGAGAGAGAGATCAAACACATAGCTATTGGTACATACCCTCAGCCCCGAGGGTGAACTACTCCCTCCTCGTCATGGAGAGCGCCGGGATGATGAAGATGGCCACCGGTGAGGGATCCCCCCTCCGGCAGGGTGCCGGAACAGGGTCCCGATTGGTTTTTGGTAGCAACAGAGGCTTGCGGCGGCGGAACTCCCGGTCTATTCTGTTCCCCGAAGTTTTTAGGGTATATGGATATATATAGGCGGAAGAAATACGTCAGGGGAGCCACGAGGGGCCCACGAGGGTGTGCCCCCTGCCTCGTGCCTTCCTCGTTGCTTCCTTGACGTGGACTCCAAGTCCCCCGGATTGCTTTCTTTCCAAAAATAACTTCTCCAGAAGGTTTCATTCCGTTTCGACTCCGTTTGATATTCCTTTTCTTCGAAACACTGAAACAAGGGAAAAAACAGGCACTGGCACTTGGCTCTAGGTCAATAAGTTAGTCCCAAAAGTGATATAAAAGTGTTTAATAAAGCCCATAAACATCCAAAACAGATAATATAATAGCATGGAACAATAAAAAATTATAGATACGTTGGAGACGTATCATCTCTCCTCTAGTGGTGTTATGTGAACGTCGACTACATGACACTTCACCATTATTTGGGCCTAGAGGAAGGCATTGGGAAGTAATAAGTAGATGATGGGTTGCTAGAGTGACAGAATCTTAAACCCTAGTTTATGCGTTGCTTCGTAAGGGACTGATTTGGATCCACATGCTTCATGCTATGGTTAGGTTTACCTTAATACTTCTTTTGTAGTTGCGAATGCTTGCAATAGGGGTTAATCATAAGTGGGATGCTTATCCAAGTAAGGGCAGCACCCAAGCACTGGTCCACCCACATATCAAATTATCCAAGTACCGAACGCGAATCATATGAACGTGATGAAAACTAGCTTGACGATAATTCCCATGTGTCCTCGGGAGCGCTTTTCTCTATATAAGAGTTTGTCCAGGCTTGTCCTTTGCTACAAAAAGGATTGGGCCACCTTGCTGCACTTTATTTACTTTTGTTACTTGTTGCTCGTTACAAATTATCCTATCACAAAACTATCTGTTACCTATAATTTCAGTGCTTGCAGAGAATACCTTGCTGAAAACCGCTTATCATTTCCTTCTGCTCCTCATTGGGTTCGACACTCTTACTTATCGAAAGGACTACGATAGATCCCCTATACTTGTGGGTCATCAAGACTCTTTTCTGGCGCCGTTGCCGGGGAGTGAAGCGCCTTTGGTAGGTGGAATTTGGTAAGGAAAAATTTATATAGTGTGCTGAAATTTACTGTCACTTGTTACTATGGAAAGTAATCCTCTCAGGGGCTTGTTCGGGGTATCTTCACCCCGACCAGTAGAGCAAAGAGTTGCTCCTCAACCTACTGAACCTACTGAAAATGAAAATGTCTACTTTGAAATTCCTTCGGGTATGTTAGAAAAACTGCTAGCTAATCCTTTTGCAGGAGACGGAACAATGCATCCTGATGAGCACCTAATATATGTGGATGAAGTTTGTGGATTATTTAAGCTTGCAAGTATACCCGATGATGTTATTAAGAATAAGGTCTTCCCTTTATCTTTGAAGGGAGATGCATTGACATGGTATAGGCTATGTGATGATATGGGATCATGGAACTACAAACGATTGAAATTGGAATTTCATCAGAAGTTTTATCCTATGCATCTTGTTCATCGTGATCGCAATTATATATATAATTTTTGGCCTCGCAAAGGAGAAAGCATTGCTCAAGCTTGGGGGAGGCTTAAATCAATGTTATATTCATGCCCCAATCATGAGCTCCCAAGAGAAATAATTATTCAAAATTTTTATGCTCGGCTTTCTGATAACAATCGCACCATGCTCGATACTTCTTGTGTTGGCTCTTTTATGATGAAGACTATTGAATTCAAATGGGATTTATTGGAAAGAATTAAATGCAACTCTGAAGATTGGGATCTCGACGAAGGTAAGGAGTCAGGTATGACACCTAAGTTTGATTGTGTTAAATCTTTTATGGATACCGATGTTTTCCGTAAATTTAGCACTAAATATGGACTTGATTCTGAGATAGTAGCTTCTTTCTGTGAATCTTTTGCTACTCATGTTGATCTCCCTAAGGAGAAGTGGTTTAAATATCATCCTCCCATAAAAGTAAAAGTAGCTGCACCTATTAAAGTTGAAGAAAAGACTATCACTTATAATGATCCTATTGTTCCTACTACTTATGTTGAGAAACCACCTTTCCCTGTTAGAATAAAGGATCATGCTAAAGCTTCAACTGTGGTTCGTAAAAGCAATATTAGAACCTATACACCTCCTGAGCAAGTTAAAGTTGAACCTAATATTGCTATTGTTAAAGATCTCTTGGCTGATAATATTGATGGGCATGTTATTTATTTCCGTGAGGAGATTGCTAGAATTGCTAAATCTTGTGCTAAATATAAACATAGACATGTGGTAGGCATGCCTGTTATTTCTGTTAAAATAGGAGATCATTGTTATCATGGCTTATGTGACATGGGTGCTAGTGCTAGTGCAATACCTATTGACTTATACAAAGAAATTATGCATGATATTGCACCTACTGAGTTAGAAGATATTGATGTCACAATTAAACTTGCCAATAGGGATACTATTTCACCCATGGGAATTGTTAGAGATGTTGAAGTCTTGTGTGGGAAAACTAAATATCCTGCTGATTTTCTTGTTCTTGGTTCCCCACAAGATAGCTTTTGTCCCATTATATTTGGTAGACCCTTCTTGAACATTGTTAATGCTAAGATAGACTGCGAAAAGGATGTTGTTACTATTGGTTTGGGTGATATGTCTCATGAGTTTAATTTCTCTAAGTTTTGTAGACAACACCATGAAGAGGAATGCCTAGTAAGGATGAAATTATTGGTCTTGCTTCTATTGCCGTACCTCCTAATGATCCTTTGGAACAATATTTGCTAGACCATGAAAATGATATGTTTATGAATGAAAGAAGCACTACAAAAAAAAGACACATCCGTGACATTTTCGGCCGAACGAAAAAAAATTCTGTCATAAATATGACACTTCTATGACGATAATTGTGACAAAACCCGGTATCATCATAGATGTGGTGGGCTCCTACTTCTATGACAAAAAATCATGACAAAAAATGGGCTTTTCATCCTGGGCGGGCCGGAGACGTAGCTGCATGACATTCTTTGGGCCGTCCATGACGGAAAAAACCGTGGTAGAAGCGAGGGCGAGGAAAATTTCGGGGAGTTCCCGGTTACGGTGGGAGGTCGGGGGCCGAGCGATGCGCGTTTCTCTCGTACACGTACGCGCGTGTGTGCGAGGCGTTGGCTCTAACTGAACCCGATCGAGGCGTTGGGCTCTAACTGAACCCGAGCGATTGCACTGCAGGCTACGCGTTACTGAACCCGAGCGATCGATCGATGGATGTTAACTGAACCCGATCGAGCGATTCCTTCACTACTTCTGCTAACTGAAGCCGATCGATGCTGCCTCTGGGATG
>NC_057805.1:397529905-397653854 GCF_018294505.1 Triticum aestivum
TACTAGGTGGGTTCATCATGGTGAGGATGTGAACGTCAATGTTACTGACTATGTGGAAGCAGCAAATCACCATCTTGATCTGCCTGATGCCCAGGTGGAAGAGGTGGAGGATGCGGTGGTGGCGGAGCCAGTGAGTTCGACCAACATTGAAACAATGCTACTAAATGCTCGTGCATTTCGAGAACTTTCACCTGCAGAAGAAAAACGATGGGCCCGCATGTTGGAACAATATATGCAACGTGGCTGTCACCCCAGGAAATAAGCTGTCAGTATTCTCAGCTATGGTCACCTTTCTTCAGGTGAAGACATCTGAGCGGATGACCAACAAATCATTCGATCTGATGTTGGCTGCTTTTTGCAAATCTTTCCCAGATGCGTCTGAGCTGCCACACACCTAGAGTAAAATAAAGAATTTCCTTCGTGCAGTTGGAATTGGATATGATCCATGTTTGTAAGAATAATTGTGTTCTGTTCTGGAAGGATTATGCCAACTTAAGTGAAAGCCCAAAATGCTAATCATCAAGATGGAAGAGATGGTTATGCTGTGAAGAGGATTCCTCATAATGTTCTTAGACATTTTCCAATTATACCAACATTGCAGAGGTTGTTTCATGATGCTGAAACAAGAGAGGATGTACCGTGGCATTCTAGGAACCAGGAGTACAGAGATCAGAATGTAATGAGAAATCCATCTCATGGTAGTGACTGGAAAAGCTTCAATCAGAAACACAAAAGGTTTGCTGCTGACCCGAGAAACATTAGACATGGCTTAGCTTCAGGTGGATTTAACCCATTTGGCCACCAGAGCGCCACATATAGCATGTGGCCAGTGCTTGTTATCCCTTACAACATGCCTCCAAATGTCTGCACCAAAGAATCAAATTACATGATGGCCTTGCTCATCCTAGGTCCAAAAAGTCCTGGAAAGGATTTTGATTTATTCATGGAGCCTCTTGTGGAGTAACTTCAACAGCTATGGAGCGGTGTTCTCACTCAAGACCTATATAGTAGCTCACCAACTGATTTCTTTCCGCGTGCTCTTATAATTTGGTGCATCCATGATTATCCGGCTTTGGGCACTATGTCAGGGAAAACGACACATGGTTACAATGCATCTGTTCGCTGTTACAGGAATTCGCTGTCATACGCAATACTTAGCAAGATCTGTTACATTGGACACCGCCATTTCCTTGCCAAGGACAAGCCGTGTCCTACAAAATACGGAAGATATGTGTTCAATGCAAAGCATGAAAACTGTGATGCGCCAAAGAGGCTCACCGCCGATGAGTTGCAAGTGGAATTAGAGAAGGTCGGGCATATTACACCAGGAAACCATACTGATAATGGTAGCGGGAAAAGGAAGCATGGTAGGGCAGAAGAGAGATTATTATTTACCTGCAGGTCCACTTTGTGGGACTTGGAGTATTGGAAAGATTTGGATCTGCGGCATAATCTTGATGTGTTGCACATCGAGAAAAATATATGTGACAGCATTATCGGCACACTTCTTAATCTTGAAGGCAAGACGAAAGATACCTTAAAATCTAGGATTGATTTGACACACCTGGGTATCATAAAGGATTTGCAGGTGGAAGTTGAAGGTTAACCACGGGATATGGCATCAGCTGTGTACGTCTTGGACAAGGTAAAAAGAAAAGAATTCTGCGAGGTCTTGTCACGTGTGAGATTCCCACATGGATTTGCTTCCAACCCTGAAAGGAGAGTCAGGGCAGATGGAAACAAGGTACAAGGGTTGAAAACTCATGACTGCCACGTCCTACTTCAAAGGGTTTTACCTGTTATCCTTAGAGGATTGGGCCGCGCTGACTTATACAGAGCAGTTGCAGAGTTGGGACAATTCTTCAGGGAACTCTGCAGTAGAAATATCAGGATATATGCTTTGGAGCGTCTTAGAGACAAGATACCAACTATCCTATGCGACCTTGAGAAGATATATCCTCCAGCCTTATTTGATGTGATGGTGCATTTGGCTGTTCATCTACCTGATGAGGCACTACATAGAGGTCCAGTACAGTATGGCTGGATGTACCCTATTGAAATGCGGCTAGGCACTTTCAAGGGCTATGTTATAAATAGAGCTAGACCCGAGGGCTCCATTGCAGAGGCCTACATTGCTACAGAAGCATTGACATTCTGGCGAAAATACATTGAAACAACTGATCAGCTTAGCAAAGAGGTGGGTGAAGACAATCCCAGGCTCAATGTTTTCGATTGTTCTGTTCGAGTTACAAGGAAGAGTCAACAAGATGACAAACATAAAGTTTTGGACAAAATGGTTTGGTATGTGTTGAATAACTGTCCTAGATTCTACCTTATATCGAGTAAGTGCTAAGTACTGCAGCTTATACATCACAATCTACTAAACTTGCAGCACATTCTTATATATTTAGATGTTTGACGCGATCACTATGTTGTGCAGCATCTACAAAAAAGGATTTACTGCCGCAAAATCCAAGAAACATTGACAAACTGGTTATGGCAGGATTTGCAAAATGGTTCAAGAGCCATGTAAGCTTTTGAATTGCACTATCAGTTTTTTTATTATATTGCGTACATAAGACGATCAACTTTTCTATTTTCTAACCATAGCATCTACAAAAAAGGAGTTACTGCCGCAAAATCCAAGAAACATTGACAAACTGGTTATGGCAGGATTTGCAAAATGGTTCAAGAGCCATGTAAGCTTTTGAATTGCACTGTAAGTTTTTTTATTATACTGCATACATAAGACGATCAACTTTTCTATTTTCTAACCATAGGTTAAGGAGATGCGGGAGGATGGACAGGCAGTTAATGATGCCCTTTACGCACTAGCAATGGGTCCTGATACTCGGGTAAGACATTATGAATCTTGCGTTGTTGGAGATGCGCGCTACAACACCATTGCACGCGACGAAGGCAGGAAGACGCAAAATAGTGCCATCATGAGCACGGATACGTACGGCAGAGTGACAACTGAAATGTATGCTAACATAATAGACAATGTTCAGTTGCAGTATATCTCCAGTTTCGAGGTTCATCGGTGTGTGGTTTTCTTGTGATGTCATTGGTATAACCTGTTTTCCAGGATTGCAAAACCCAAAGCTGATGATTATTTCAAATCCATCAATGTCAAGGCAGTGTACCAGACCTACAAGCCTTTTATTTTGGCAAATCAAGCAACACAGATATTTCTCTTGGAAGACACGTTTGACGTAGCCATGACTGGAGAGTATTGCAAAGGTTTGAGCAGAGGAATTTGTTTAATGAAGTTGCACAACAAGATGATGCTTACACTGCTCCTGATGTAGAAGATTCCACAGATGTTCCTAATATCTTTGAGAACCATCACGTCAATGACGCTGGTGAAAAGATTGCCTGTCGAGCTATGGACATACGAGAGTTGATCAATAAGAAGCCAACGTTCGAGGACATTGAGGATGAAGAAGAAAATGACACTAGGGGGAATTACGATTCAGGCTGATACACATGGCGAAGATGTTGACGCTGCTACTGCGGATGATGATTAGATTGCTTTTGTCGTATTTTCCTGTCAGAAGACGTTTTTTTATCTACTATGTGAAATTGTGTTTGTTATGACAACTCAAACCTGATGAACTTGTTGTTCAGTATTTTGCTGTGAGAACATCACTTATTATGTATGTTGATTTGTGTTTGGTGATTGTATGATGACTAAAACATGATGACATATTGTTGTTTAGTTGTACTCATATTTGGTTGTGAAACTTGTATTTGATGACATAGATTGATGTTGGACTGCAATTTGCTCGACGTCTTCGAATGGGAACAAAGCTGACCCGACAGGGCCTCTGCTAATTTATTTATTTATTAGCAAAAGGGCCTCTGCTATTTATTTAATTATGAACAAAAGGGGATACCCCCCCCCCAATTTCTGTTAGTAGAAACCATTAGATGTTCACAACACTACGCGCAGCCTGCTAAACAGGTTTCATTCATTACTAGTTTCAGCAAAGTGCTCATGTCATAGCCACTGAATACATCACGAGTGCTACGTACACTGCAAATAAAGAGACAATCATCCTATAGAGCACATCGATTTTGCCCATTATCTTCACAATCTCTTTCATCTCCTCATTGTTGTCAAGGTCGTTCAGCAGCTGTTGCTTGGCCATGATCAGAGGAACTACATCTTTAACCTTCTACTCTGCACCTTCCTCTTCTATCGTTCCTTCAGTTACTTGTCTAACACCCCAACCTGCTAGTATTGGGATTCCTCGGCTAACCAAATAATCAACGTAGTTGCATTCCCCCACATCAACAGCTTCTCAGAAATACAAATCGCATGAATCTTCCCTTTTCTGCATGAATCAAATTGGAAGATCGTCAACCAAACTATTAAAAAATCAGCAACTGAAAGCAGCAGAACAACACTTAAACATATTATTACCCCATGATTCGGGCATTTGTAGAAGACCCGTCCAGGGTTGAGGATTGTGGTTGAGACGCGACGGATGACTCTGCGTGATTTGCAGCAGTGGCACCACACCAATGGCAGCGGCTTGCGATGAGCAACTGACTGCGGTGCGTGTGCCGGCTGGGGTGTGATGAGACCCACATGCAATGGTATGGGTGGCGACTTGGCGCATATCTGGTTGTTACCTGCTGAAGAGCAGGTGGACGAGTAGCCGGGGGACATGGTTGCTGCGGCCAGAGCTTCTGATGCTAGGCAGAGTAAGTAGAGAAGAGGAGAAGCAAACATTGGATATGTCAATTTCATTACTTGCAGAGTAGCATAGCACCATATATAGTCATAGTCTAGGTTTGGATTCGAACCAACTATAGGAGCACGTCTCTCTTTTTTCTAAAACTCAGCAACGTCTCTTTACTGGTACACTAGCTTGTTCTATACGCCTTCCCAAGTCTTTGATTTTCTTTCTTTTGTTTGCGAGGAAGGAAGGAGGACAAAATTGAGAGTTCCTGGGACTCGAACCCAAGACCTCTCGGTTGAAAACCAAGGGTGCTAGTCACTTATGTGGCGAACGTTCCCTGGGAGGAGGACGATAGACAAACGTTCCTCGCAGATTTAGTTGTGACGCAAGATCGAATGATCGCGGTTTCGGGAATGTTATCAGGCAAACGAGCCCTATTTTTCTTTTCTTCCTATATTTAAAAAGTACGCTACTTGGTGTCGGCTTAGTCAACAAACAATTGTGCCAACCTTGACCATTGGATTGACATTCAACGTCTGTCATGTTTCTTCAGTCTCTTCTTCCTCCAGCCGCCAAAGCCAAACCACCGCCGGCGGGACCGCATGCTCCTGCCTCCCACGGCTGGGTGTGCTGCCGCACATGCATCACGGCCACATTGCACCCTAAAACTCTGCGCATCTTCCCCAGCTCCTATTCGTTCCCGTCTGAGGCCTCACCATCGTCCTCCGCCTTGGTTTGCTCGCCGCGGTGCCTCCCTCCGGTGTTGTCAACATGGTCAACAACCGAGAGGAATAAGGAGATGACTGTACATGGTGAGGATGACAGTAGGGACCTAGCAGCGCACAGTATTTTTTCCGGGACGGAGAAGGGTATCAACTGGGTTGTGTGAGAGCTGTGGCCCGTCTAGCCCAGGCTTTTATTTCATATGTTTACCACATGACCAGCCCAGTTTCTTTTTCCTTTCTGAAAATGGCTAACCAAGCTATTTTGTTTTTTGCAGAATAACCAACGTAGGCCTACTTGCTTTTCTAAGCCCTGCTCGGCCATAAATCTTTCAAGATGAGGAGGGATGCATTCGGGCTTGCCCAGAAAATGGTCTATAAGTAATAAGAAATGGGATATAAGTAATAATAAATGGGCTATAAAATGAAAAATACAGCAAACAGGCAATTAGTTCCAAAATACTTTTTCTTTTGGATTTTGATATTTTAAATTTCATTGCTTTTGTGCAGGTAAAATTTCATTGGATTTAAATTAAGGTATGTTTAATTTTTAAATTAATTTGAATCTGGCTAGAAATTTTGGGTTGTATGTTGTTTGGGACAGATTTGGAGGCTGACTTGTGGGTCTACTAGGTTGACGTGTACGAAAGGCTTTGTCAAGTTAGTCCACAAACGATTCTAGCAGCAGTGACCGTGGGATGTTAATCCAACGGTCGTGCTGCTTCTTCAATATCTGATCTTCTTGCTCCAACCGTCCAAACCAGCGCCGGTGGGACTGCCTGCTCCCGCCTCCCGTAGCCAGCTATGCTGCCGCACAGGCCGCACCGCCCCACCCTACTCCATCGCTGGCCAGGCCATTCCTCTACTCACCCACACCTGTTATTTTTCGGCGACGGCAGCCGAACCACTAAACCCTCGTACTCCCCACCGCATGGGCAACCACTGCCGATTCTTCCCCGGATCCGTGTCGTTCCCTTCCTAGGCCTCGCCATCGTCCACCGCCCTGGTTCTCTTGGGGCGGCGTGGTCAACGTGGTCAACGAACGACATCCATCGGAAGTGGACTGTACGTGGAGAGGCTGACAGCTGGGTCCATGGCCGCACACAAGGAAATGCCTCCTTATTACGCGCAAAATAATGATTCCTCCACCTAACAGCTGGGACCCACCGGAAGGGCCTGTGTATTTCACAAAAAAACGTTCGCCCCGCTGACAGCTCGGACCCACCAGCTATATCTTCGCACACAAGGAAGTTTCTCCTTATTACGCAAAAAAATGAATACTCCCCCTGCTAGCTGGGACCCACCATAGTGGGAGGCTGACTTGTGGGCCTACAAAGTTGACGTGGACGAAGGGCTTTGTCAACTTAGTCAATATGAACGATTCTAGCTCCAGTGACCATACGATGTCCATCCAACGGCCATAGTGCTTCTTCAACCTCTGGTCTTCTTGCTCCAGGTGCCCAAACCAGCGCCGGCCGTGCCGCCTACTCCTCCCTCCCGTGGCCGGCTCTTTTCAGCACAGGCCTGACCACCCCACCCTACTCCAACCTCTGGCCAGGCCATCCCTCTACTCACCCACAACCCCTGTCATTCTGCGGCGATGGCAGCCATACACCGCAGCCGAACCAGTCAACCCGCGTACTCCTTTCCTCGTGGGCATCCACTGCTGCGTCTTCCCCGGCTCCGCGTCGTCCCCTTCCTAGGCCTCGCTGTCATCCACCACCTTGCTGCTCTCGGGCGGTACGGCATTGTCAATGCGGTCAACTAATGACAGCCATCAGAAGAGGACTGTATGTGGAGAGGGTGACAGCTGGGTCCATGGCCACACGCAAGGAAGTGCCTCCTTATTACGCGCAAAATAATGATTCCTCCCCCTGACAGGTCGAACCTACCGGAAGGGCCTCTGTATTTCATGAAAAAAATGTTCCCCCTAATAGATGGGACCCACCGGCTTTATCTTCGCATGGAAGGAACTTCCTTCTTACCCCCTGACAGCTGGGACCCACCAGGTCGAAGCGAAGGTAGCATTATCAGTCCGGCCGCGAACGTGTATGTACATAGCGGTCGATCGGTCTCTCTGCAGCGACGTACCGTGGCCAGTAAGGAGCGGCACGTGTTGAAGTAGAGGCGCCGACGTAGCATGTCATGCAGTCCCATCTATATCGTGTACACGTACGTACGGCCATGCTGCAAGATAGTAAATACGGCTACGTATGTACATACGGGCGGAGTCTCTAACGCGTACATACCGGCTGGGTCGGAACAGAGTAAACAGCATCGCGTGTTCATCGGGAGCCAACCGGCTTGGACAGAACAGCCGAAACAAGGTCTGGCATACCACAGAACGGAGGAAACAACCTTTTGTTGGACCGCGTACGGTCGATACGGGGTCCTGTTCATCGGGAAGGGTCTGGCATACCGCAAAACGGAGGAAACAAACTTGTGTTCTACCGCGTATGGTCAAAACGGGGTCCTGTTGATCGGGAGGGGTGTGGCGTACCTCAAAATGGAGGAAACGGACTTGTGTTGGAGCGCCTACGGTCGAAACGGGGTCTTGCTCATCGGGAGGGGTGTGGTGTATCGTAAAACGTGACTCCATGGGCTACTGTTCATCCACCGTCTACTGCCTCGCTCCAGCCTCCACGGGCTACTGTTCATCCACCGTCGACCTCCTCCAGCCTCCACCAGTTGTTGTTCATCCACAGGGTCCTATTCATCCAGCGTCCACCGGCTACTGTTCATGCAGCCCTCCACGGGGTCCTATTCATCCAGCCTCCTCCGGCTACTATTCAACCAGCCCTCCACGGGGTCCTGTTCAACCAGCCCCTCCAGGTGGTCCTGTTCAACCAGCCCTCCATGTGGTCCTGTTCAACCAGCCCTCCACGGGGTCCCTCCATCGGCTACTGTTCATCCACCCCACCTCCTCGATCATGGTCATGTTCATCCTGCGGCAACGGCCTCTACTACCATGGGATCCTGTTCATCCAACCCCCACCGGGAACTATTCATCAAGAGGCAGCTCCGATCGGCTTCAGTTAGCAGCAGTAGCGAAGGAATCACTCGGGTTCAGTTAACAGCAAGATATTGATCGGGGTTCAGTAACATAGCTAGTGCAATCACTCGCGTTCAGTTAGATGCCAACGCCTCGCTCGGGTTCAGTTAGAGCGCAACGCCTCGCACACAGCACGTACGTGTATGAGAGAAACGCGCAAACCTTCGTGCATCGCTCGGCCCCGACCACCCACCGTAACCGGGAACTCCCCAAAATTTTCCTCGCCCTTGCTTCTACCATGATTTTTTCTGTCATTGACGGCCCAAAGAATGTCATGCAGGTGCGTCTCCGGCCCGTCCAGGACGAAAAGCCCATTTTCTGTCATGATTTTTTATCATAGAAGTAGGAGCCCACCACATCTATGATGATATCGGGTTTTGTCACAATTATCGTCATAAGCATGACACACACAAAATTCGTTCGGCCCAAAATGTCACGGATGTGTCTTTTTTTGTAGTGGATGCCCATCCCAAAATGAAAAAAAGCTTTATATATGTTGTTCCTAATAAATTCCTTGGAAAGTGTTGGTATGGAAGGCACCCGTGGATACGGCTAGCCATGAATTGTGTAAGAATGGTGGAATGGAAATAAACTTTATTTTCTATTTGGGAACCGCCTATGATTTATCTAGCATGGAAGATATTGGGAATTATCGGTCATTTTTGTTGATAGGAAAATCATGCCTCTCAAAACAATTTTATCTCTCATTTTAAGCTATGAGCTCTAGCACCTCTACAAATCTTTGCTTCCCTCTGTGAATGGCCTATCTATTTACTTTTATGCAATTTTTATTTTTAACGAGTCTCCATCTTCTCTTATAAAGCGCCAACTAGGGAACACTATTGTCATACTTGTGCATTGGATGTAGCTAATATTTGAGTGTGCTTCATGAATGGATCAATGATTGAGCATAATGGGCTAGGGATAACTTGCATTGATACTTTGAAAGACATGGTTGCTTGTTGATATGCTTGAGTATTAATGTCTTCATGTCAAATTATAGACTATTGATTTTAATCACTTAAAGTCCAAATATCCATGCTATAAAAGAAAAGAATATGTGATGAATATGATAGGTAGCATTCCACATCAAAAATTCTGTTTTTTCATTTACCTACTCGAGGACGAGTAGGAATTAAACTTGGGGATGCTTGATACGTCTCCAATGTGTCTATAATTTTTATTGTTCCATGCTATTATATTATCAATCTTGGATGTTTTTATATACATTTACTAGCAACTTTATATCATTTTTTGGGAATATCTATTAACGTAGTGTCCAGTGCCAGTTGCTTGTTTTTTTTACTTTGGAGAATATCAATACCAAACAAAGTCCAAATGCCACGAAACTTTTTGGAGATTTTTTTTCCGGCAAGAAGAGACCCTGGAAGCTTCTAGAGGCCACGAGAAGAGGCTTGTGGGGCCCACTAGGCACCAGGGCACGCTAGCGGCCTCTAGCGCGCCCTCGTGGGTAGTGGGGCCCACGGGCACCGTCTTGACCTACCTCCGCCTCTAGAAATACTCTAAAATCCCAAAAACCCTAGGGGAGTCATCGAAATACTTTTTCCACCGCCACAAGTTCCAGAACCACGAGATCCAATCTAGAGGTCTTTTCCGGCACTCTACCGGAGGGGGCAATGATCACGGAGGGGTTCATCATCATCCTTGCTGCCCCTCCGATGATGCGTGAGTAGTTTACCACAGACCTACGGGTCTGTAGTTAGTAGCTAGATGGCTTCTTCTCTCTTTTTGATCTTTAATACAATGTTCTCCTCCATGTTCTCGGAGATCTATTTGATGTAATGACTTTTTGCGGTATGTTTGTTGGGATCCGATGAATTGTGAGTTTATGATCAGATCTATCCATGAATATTATTTGAGTTTTATTTGAACTCTTTTATGCATGATTGTTATAGCCTCTATTTATTCTCTGATTTATTGGTTTGGTTTGGCCAACTAGGTTGATTTATCTTGCCATGGGAAGAGGTGCTTTGTGATGGGTTTGATCTTGCGGCGCTTGATACGTCTCCAACGTATCTATAATTTTTGCTTGTTCCATGTTGTTATATTATCATTCTTGGATGCTTTACAAAAAATTTATAAGAACCTTATATCATTTTTTGGGACTAACCTATTGACATAGTGCCCAGTGCTAGTTGTTGTTTTTTGCTTGTTTTTTACTTCGCAGAATATGAGTACCAAACGGAGTCCAAACGCAGCGACACTTTTTGCAGAATTTTTATGGACCAGAAGACCCAGGATGGGTCAAAGAAGTACCAGAGGGGAGGCCCGAGGTGGGCACAACCCACCAGGGTGCGCCCAGGAGCCCAGGCACGCCCAGGGGGGTTGTGTGCCCCTCAGTGACCTCCCGCACTGCCTCTTCGCCCTATAAAATGCCAAATATTCCAGGAACCCTCAGGGAGTCGATAGATCAGAAGTTCCGTCGCCGCAAGCCTCTGTAGCCACGAAAAACCAATCTAGACCCCGTTCCGACACCCTGCCGTAGGGGGAAATCATCACCGGTGGCCATCTTCATCATCCCGGTGGCCACCATGATGAGAAGGGAGTAGTCCACCCTTGGGGTTGAGGGTTTGTACCAGTTTCTATGTGTTTAATATATCTCTCTCTCTCGTGTTCTTGATTTGGCACGGTCTTGATGTATCGCGGGCTTTGTTAATATAGTTGGATCATATGGTGTTTCTCCCTCTCTATCTTTTCGTGATGAATTTAGTTTTCCCTTTGAGATTTCATTGTTATCGGATTGAATACTTTTATAGATTTGAGATCAGTTGATGTATGTCTTGCTATGAATACCCGTGGTGACAATGGGGTATCATATTGATTCACTTGATATGTGTTTTGGCACTCAACTCGCGGATTCCCGAGGTGACACTGGGGTAATCTATGCATAGGAGTTGATGCACATTCTCGTCCTTGTTTCTCCAATAGAAATCTTGGGACACTCTTTGAGGTTCTTCATGTTGGATTGAGTATTATGAATCTGAAATTGTTTGATGCATATCGTATAATCAACTCGCAGTGACATTGGAGTATATAGGTGACATTAGAGTTGGTTGATGTGTATCATATGGTATTATTCTAGTACGAACTCTTAGATAGATCGATCGGAAAGAATAACTTGGGTGTTATTTTAGTACGAACTCTTGAATAGATCGATCGGAAAGGATAACTTTGAGGTGGTTCGTACCCTACAGACAATTTCTTCTTATGTTCTCCGCTAGACAAGAACTTTGGAGTGATTCTTCATCGCACGTGAGGGATGGTTATATGATCTAATTGTATTAGCATTGTTGAGAGATTGCACTAGCAAAAGTACGGACCCTAGGCCTCATTTTCAAGCATTGCAATACTGTTTGTGATCCGTTTTATCAATTGCTACCTTGCTGTTTTTTATTATTCCTATTACAAAAATCAATATCTACTATCATTACTACATTTGTATCACCATCTCTTCTCCGAACTAGTGCACCTATACAATTTACCATTGTATTTGGTATGTTGGGGACAAAAGAGACTTTTTATTATTTGGTTGCAGGGTTGTTCGAGAGAGACCATCTTCATCCTACGCCTCCCACGGATTGATAAACCTAAGGTCATCCATTTGAAGGAAAATTGCTACTGTCCTACAAAACTCTGTGCTTGGAGGCCAAACACAAGTCTACAAGAACAAGTTGCATAGTAGACATCGAGCTCTTTTCTGATGCCGTTGTTGGGGAGGTGAGTGCATGAGGCTATATATCACTAGTTTGGTTTATAAAGAGAAAACTACAAAAAAATGGAATTGAGGTTGCATCATATTATTCATCTCTATAATGTCTTTGGTGAAAATGATGGAAAGGAAAATTGTTCTCAATTGATAGAAGAAGAATTCTATAAAATGTTTGACAAAAAATCTTTGAATGATGACCATGATTGCAATGTTGTTCGTATGAACTCTTTGAATATCCATGATGCTAGTGATATGCAAAGCCATAAGCTTGGGGATGCTATGTTTGATGAAGATCATATTTTTACTCCCCCAAGTTTTGATGAGAAAATTTATTATGATGATAGCATGCCTCCTATTTATGATGATTATATTGATGAAAGTGGGTTTGGAAGAGTGTCAACTCTAGGTAATGATGATTCCACTATTTTGGAGGGTGTTGAAACTTATTGTAATAATTATGAAAGTGGATTTGAAGAGGTCATGACTTTATTTAATGATGATTCCACTATCTTGGAAGAGGTTTCAATTGATTTTGATAACAAAGTTGCTATGTATGATTATTATCGTGGTGACTCTTATGATATAAGAATAATAATCACCGTGAATCTTGTCATCATCATTTTAATGCTCAAATTGATTATGTCAATCAAGTATCACATTATAGCCATTTTGTTGAGTTTGCTCCCATTAGTATTCATGAGAATAAATTTGCTTATGTGGAGAGTAATAAAAAATTTATGCATGTGGATCATGATAAGAATGCTTTATGTGATAGCTACATTGTTGAATTCATTCATGATGCTACTGAAATTATTATGAGAGAGGAACATATGCTTTTCCATATTGCAATAATATCAAATTTCCTCTCTATGTGTTAAAACTCTTGAAGTTTTGCTTCTTTTGCGTTCCTATGCTAGTTCATTCTTGTTCCCACGATTTCTTTGCTCACAAAATCCCTATGCATAGGAAGTGGATTAGACTTAAAAGTTCTTTCCATGTGTTTTATGATGCTCCCGTTATGTTTCAATTCTTATCTTTTATGTGAGCATCATTGAAATCATCATGCCTAGCTAAAAAGGCATTAAAGAAAAGCGCTTGTTGGGAGACAACCCAACATTTACCCCTACTGCTTTTTTGTGTTCAAATGATTAGGCTACTGTAGTAATCATGTTTCATAGCTTTTTTTCAATAAAGTACCAAGTAAGGCCTTTGGGATAATGTGGATGATAGTTGACGTGATTCTGTGCAAAAACATAAACTTTTGCGTCCAGTAACATAATTGGTCTGCTCTGCTAGAACGTGATAAAATCTTGAATTTTTTACATATGATTTATATACAATTTCCCACATTTCCCTAATTTTTTAGAATTTTTGGAGTAGCATAAGTATGGTCGTTGTCCAGGTCATTACAGACTATTCTGGTTTGATAGATTCTGTTTTCAATGCATAGTTTGCATGTTTCCTTGTTTCTATGGCTTATATCATTTAATAATTGTGGAAATGATAAGGTATAGTAGGAATTTTGTGGAAATAATTATGAATCTTGTCTTTGACAGTACTAAAGTGAATGATTTGTTTTATCATACTAACCTATCTCACGAAGTTTTATTTTGTTTTGTGTGATTGAAGTTTTCAAGTTTTGGGTGAGATGTCGATATGAGAAGAATAAGGAGTGACAAGACCTTAAGCTTGGGGATTCCCAAGGCACCCCAAGGTAATATTCAAGGAATACCCAAGCAACTAACCTTGGGGATGCCCCGTAAGGCATCCCCTCTTTCGTCTTCAACATTATCGGTAACCTCACTTGGAGCTATCTTTTTATTCGTCACATGATATGAGTTTTGCTTGGAGCGTAATTTTATTTTATTTGTATTTGCTTTCTGCTATTTATAATAATGTTTTGTATCTTTTACTTCAATAAAAATGTCAAGCATAGACTTTACCATGCTTATTTTGCAAGTCTGCATGTTGCTGTTTAAAAACAGAGAGTTTTCTATCATTATCTGAATTCTTCTGGAAAGTCAGAAGGTGATAAAATTTTGAAAGTTTACACAATATGCTATGATAAATGTTATACAGTATGGTAATTTTATGAATTTTTGGAGTTAAATAAGTATGAATCTTCTTGCATTCTTTACAGACTGTCCTGTTTTGATAGATTGTTGTTATGTTTGCATATGTTTGCTTGTTTAGTGATTTTATTTGAGGATAGGACTATTAAATATGCAGAGGAATTTAGTATTAAATGTTAAATAATAATTTTTAGTGATTTGCTACAGTAAAGAATGATAAGGTTATTGCATTGATTTATACTAACTTATCTCACGAGTTCTTGTTGAGTTTTGTGTGGATAAAGTTTTAAAGATTTAGGGAAACCATGCTATAAAAGGAATTAAGGAGACACAAAAGCTCAAGCTTGGGGATGCCCAAGGCATCCCAAGATAATATTTCAAGAAGTCTCAAGCATCTAAGCTTGGGATACCCCGGTAGGCATCCCACCTTTCTTCGTCAACAATTATCGGTTAGCCTCGGTTGAGCCTAAGTTTTTGCTTCTTCACATGATGTGTGCTATTCTTGGAATGTCATTTTATCTGTTTTTTCTTGATGTTTTAACAAAATACTTAGATCTGAAATTTTTAAATGGGAGAGAGTCCTCACATAGCTACATATTTACTTAACTACTCATTTGATCTTCACTTATATCTTTTTTGAGTAGTTTGTCGAATTCTCTCATGCTTCACTTATATTATTTTGAGAGTTTATAATAGTGATGAAAATTTGCACAAGCTATGAAATTGGTCCCAAAGTGATGAATGTTCAAGAATGATATAGTAAAATCTTTCATGTAGATCATTGGATATGATAAGTTTGATTCCTTGGAATAGTTTTGTGATATGGAGATAATAATATGTGAGTCATGTTGGTGAGTAATTATGCTTTAGTAAGAATATTGGTGTTAAGGTTTGTGATTCCCTGTGCAAGCACGAAAGTCAATAGTTATGCAATGAAATTACATCCTACTTGTGGTGCACTATTTGGAGTTACTTATGCTTAATGCTCGTTTATGAGAATTTTCGTTTCTTGGTTGGTTGCTTCTCAATCTATTTTCTAGCCTTCATTTGTACTAAGTGGGAATACTGCTTGTGCATTCGAACTCCGTAAACCAAGTTGTGCCAAATGAGTCCACCATACCTACCTATATGCGATATTTCCATGCCGTTCCAAGTAAATTTGTATGTGCCAACTCTAATTTTCAAAATGAATTTCCTTTTTGTGTGCTCGTACCGCTCATGAAGTGGCAAGGGTGGCTAATATTTTCCATGCTAGATGTGTTATTCTCAAGATGAGTATTTATTCACTTGTCATTGCATGAGAGTACGGTGGTAATAGGGATGCCCAGTCCCGAAATGAAAAAGAAATTTATTTTATGTTGTCAAATAATAAATACCTTGGAAAGTGTTGGTATGGAAGGCACCCGTGAATACGGCTAGCCATGGATTGTGAAAGAATGGTGGAAAAAGGAATAAACTTTATTTTCTGTTTGGGAACCGCCTATGATATATCTAGCATGGAAAGTGTTGGGAATTACTCGGTCATTTTCGTTGACGGGAAAAGTATGCCTCTCAAAAAACTCTCTCTCTCAATTCTTGCTTTGAGCTCTGGCGCCTCTACAAATCCCTACTTCCCTCTGCGAAGGGCCTTTCTATTTACTTTATGCAATTTTTATTTTTACTTGAGTCTCCATCTTCTCTTATAAAGCACCAACTAGGGAGCACTATGATCATACTTGAGCATTGGATGTAGCTAATATGCGAGCGTGTTTCATGAATGGATCAATGATTGAGCATGATGGGCTAGGGATAACTTTCTTTAGTGTTGATATTTTGAAAGACATGGTTGCTTGTTGATATGATTGAGTATTGAAATCTTCATGTCAAAACTAGACTATTGCTTTGAACCATATAAAAGTCAAAATGTCCATGCTACAAAAGAAAAGAATATGTGATGAACATGTTAGGCATCATTCCACATCAAAAAAATATGTTTTTATCATTTACCTACTCGAGGACGAGTAGGAATTAAGCTTGGGGATGCTGATACGTCTCCAACATATCTATAATTTTTGCTTGTTCCATTTTGTTATATTATCATTCTTGGATGTTTTACAGTCATTTTATAGCAACTTTATATCATTTTTCGGGACTAACCTATTGACATAGTGCCCATTGCCAGTTGCTGTTTTTTTCTTGTTTTTTTACTTCGCAGAATATCAGTACCAAATGGAGTCCAAACGCAGCAAAACTTTTTGGAGAATTTTGAAGGACCAGAAGACCTAGGATGGGCCAAAGAAGTACCAGAGGGGAGGCCCGAGGTGGGCACAACCCACCAGGGTGTGCCCAGGAGCCCAGGCACGCCCGGGGACGTTGCGCGCCCCTCAGTGACCTCCCGCACCGCCTCTTCGCCCTATAAAATGCCAAATATTCCAGAAACCCTCGGGGAGTCGATAGATCAGAAGTTCCGCCATTGCAAGCCTCTGTAGCCATGAAAAACCAATCTAGACCCCGTTCTGGCACCCTGCCGAAGGGGAAAATCATCACTGGTGGCCATCTTCATCGTCCCAGCGGCCACCATGATGATGAGGGAGTAGTCCACCCTCGGGGCTGAGGGTTTGTACCAGTAGCTATGTGTTTAATCTCTCTCTCTCTCGTGTTCTTGATTTGGCACGCTCTTGATGTATCGTGGGCTTTGTTAATATAGTTGGATCATATGGTGTTTCTCCCTCTCTATCTTTTTGTGATGAATTTAGTTTTCCCTTTGAGATTTCGTTGTTATCGGGTTGAATACTCACTAGTACAGCGAGCTGCGAAACAAACGGTTTTTAACCCCTTTCCGTGACGGCATTTGGAACCGTCGCCAAGTGAGTGTGGGCGATAGGGGGGTCCTTCCCACATGACCCAAAAACCGTTGGGGATATGCCCTCCTGGCACACACGCTCGGCAAAATGAGGTCGTGTGCGACCGGCGAGCACTCAAATACAGAAATACGTACAGTAGTGCTAAAAAATAAAATTATACAGGCGAAATCATTTCCGATCGTAAGTACATCCCACACAGTCAGCCGGTGCTAAACGTTTCCGTTCGTATATACATCCCACATAGTCGCTCCAAGGAAAACGTTTCTGTTCGCAAGTACATCACACACAATTTTCCCAGTTAAATCGTTTGTGATAGCATTTCCATTGCACACGGTATTAACAATTTTATCGTTTGCGTTATTGAATTCATCACACATGGTGCCTAGAAGAAATTGTGTGTCAAGGGCTATCCATCACACATGGTTTTTATGTGGTAAACGTTTGCGCCAGGTGGCCTAACGCAAACAGTTTTCAAGAGGATGTCGTGTGTGATTGTTCATTAATCTAACACGTTTATTCCTAGAAACTGTGTGCGTTATTGAATGCATCGCACACGGTGTTTTCTCAATAACCGTTTGCAATAGAAAAACCCAATTAGCAGGCTAATTATCTGATTATTCATAATCCTTTTATTAACCTAATTGACATTTCATATTGAGCACACAATATATTTCTTTTTCATTGAAATACATCAAAGTACAACATCATATAGCTTCAGCACTCAGCTACCCCATTACACAACTACACCAGGACCAAGTTTCACATGCAACATCTATAACCTTTTGAAATTAACATCATAGATGGTACATAGACAGATGTGTCTCATCTGGAAAACTGCTGCAGCAGAAGGCGAATATTGAACCTTCATTGATGTTGAAGGTCTTTGTAACTTTAGGCCAGTGCCTGTGGATGATTGACCGTCCATCCTTCGTCCTCTTCAGGAACACTTCAATATTGAACAGTGGGTGTTGTATGAATACCTTCCTCGCCTCCTGACCATACAGGTGGTTTGAGAGGTAATCATCAGTGAACTGCTTTGGAAAGGCCTGAAAACAAGGATGTGCATAAATATCTTCTCTATATTGGAAATGGGGCAAAGGAATAAAAAAGGCAAGGTATAATAGTTAGTACCATCCTGTAGTGAACTGATGTCTTGTCCATTGTCCAGACAAAGATCTTGTTGTTTTTTGTCGCTAATTTCTTTATCCTAACAATCTTTCTGAGTTTCTTGACTTGACTGAAATTCATGGACAACTCATTTCCCCATATGCCAAAAGGGTCGAACAGTGGGTCAAAACTGTCGGCGTCCTAGGAACGGGGGTACCCAGACTTGCCTGCCTGCGGCCCACGGCGTGGCTCCACGGACGGCCTGGTACGGCCCATCTTCAGCAGCAACCACTCAAGACCCTCGCAAGGGGCCAAGCCTCGTGAGGCGGATGATGCAAGACCTCCTCAGGGGCAGCCTCGCTAGGCTGGCTGCCAAGGAGCGGAGATATCTATGCAAGGGACACCTCGCGAGGTCCGCGTGACGTGACCCATGACGACCAAGGCTAGGCGGGCGCAGTGTACCAGTTTCCTCTTTGGTGCTAAAGAGGTAGGCGCAGGCGAGGAGTCCCGAGGCATCAGGCAAAGGTTTCCATATCGGTGCAACAAGACCAAGACCAGTAGGACGGTAAGAAGGAAGTCACCACGGAGCCCACAGCAGCGTCACCACCAGAGGCTTTGACAGGCGAAGACCACCTTTTGCCAGGATAACATGTACTAGTTGTCTCCCTTCAAAATTGGCCGTTGTGGGATCCCTTCCCGCCTAAAATTTGGGAAGAGGACCAGGGCCTCTATAAATAGGACTAGCCACAACCATAGAAGGGGACAGATCATTCAGGCCACCCCCACACACACCAGCTCACCAAGCTCAAGAACACCTCTCCTCGGGAGGTTGTTCATACCTTGTACTTGTTCATCCTCAGCCTACAAGGCAATCCACCACAGCACACTTGAGTAGGGTATTACACCACAACGGTGGCCCGAACCAGTATAAACTCTTGTGTCTCTTGTTCCTTGGGTTCGGCATGATAGGGAGAGAGAGTTCTTCGTGCGCACCCTAGAGTTCGAACCTCAAGGGTTTGCCGGAACCCAGAATCCGACATTTGGCGCGCCAGGTAGGGGTGCGCCGAAGCTTTGCTCCTCCGCCAGCTTCACCTCTCCGTTCGGCCCCCATGGCCGGTGCCGCTCCTCCGACTGGACCGACGGACGCACGCGACAGCGCCATGGGCCTCAGGTTCCTCACCCTCGCCTTGCGGCGGGTGCAGTGGCCGCAAAAGTTCAGGCCGGAGATGCCGCCCCGCTATGACGGCGCGGTAGATCCATCGGCCTTCCTGCTGACATACGAGGAGGCCGTTCTGGAGGCTGGAGGCGACGACAAGGTCATGGCCAACTGGTTCCCCATGGCCCTCGCTGGCGCGCCGCGCGCCTGGCTGCTCAACTTGCCAGGATCCTCTATGGCTTCTTGGGAGGAGCTGCGCGGCCTTTTCGTTGCACGCTTTGCGGCGCATATCGCCGTCGCGGCCCTCCTCGGCGGCTCGTAGGCACCGCCCTCGGACCGACAAGTCAAGTAGGTCTTCCGCCAGATCGGCGCCGCCTCTGTGCGGCAGGGAGCCCCTCCAGGAGGGGCGGCGCCCAAGTCCGACCTCACCTTCGACTCAGGGGACCACCCCGCGACCACTACCGGCTCGGGCATGCTCCCGATGCTCTGCACACCCACCATCTGCAACGTAGCCGTGACCAAGACCCTCATCGACGGCGGAGCTGGCCTCAACATGCTCTCCGTGGAAGCTTTTGGCTTGCTTCACGTGCCGTACGGCCGGCTCCGCCCCACCAAGCCTTTCTCCAGATTCGGCAGCGGTTCCACCAGCCCCCTGGGGCAAATACGCCTCCCGGTCACCTTCGGTACCCATGACAAGTACCGCACCGAGCTGATCGACTTCGACATCGCCCGCAGCAACCCATCCGGCCTACAACCTCATGAAGATGCCGGGGAGCAGCGGCGTCCTCACCGTGGCTGGAGACACCAAGGAGGCTCTGACGGCTCTCAAGCTCGCCTTCAAGGCCGCCGCGGTAGCACGCCTGGCCAATGAAGCCGCCCCAGGGGCTAAGGGGGCCGCGCTGGCAAAAAAAGAACCAGTTGTTCACTCAGGATCGGGCCGAAACAAAGCAAGTGCTGGTCAAGGAGGACGGAGCCTCGGGAGCCACCTTCGCCATAGGCGCCAACCTCGACCCGGACCAAGAGAAGGCATTGGTGAAGTTCCTGCACGCGAACAAGGAGGTATTCACCTAGGAGCCCAAGCAGCTGGTAGGGGTCCCAAGGGGGGTAATCGAACATCACTTAAGGGTGTGCCCCAATGTGCACCCTGTGAAGCAGAAGGCGCGCCGACAGTCCACGGAGAACCAGTCCTTCATTGTCCAGGAAACCCGCAAACTACAAGCGGCAGGCGTCATTTGCGAGGTCCGGTACCCGGAGTGGCTAGCGAACCCCATCGTCGTGCCCAAGAAAGGCGGGAAGGAACGCATGTGCGTCGACTTCACCAACCTCAACAAAGCCTGCCCTCAAGACCCGTTCCTGCTTCCGTGCATCGACCAGATCGTCGACTCCACCGCTGAGTGCGACCTGCTGTGTTTCCTAGATGCTTTCTCGGGTTACCACCAGATCAAGATGGCGGTGGAGGACATGGAGAAGACGGCCTTTTTGACCCCGTGTGGGGTATACTGCTACACCTGCATGCCGTTCGGACTGTGCAACGCTGGGGTGACCTTCCAGCGTCCGATGCATATCGCCCTGGGCCAGTAGCTAGGGAGAAACGCTGAAGCCTACGTCGATGACATCGTGGTAAAATCTCGGGAGGCAAGAACCCTCATTCAGGACCTGGAGGAGACTTTCGCCATCCTGCGCCAGGTGGACCTGCGGCTCAACGCAGAGAAGTGCGTGTTCGGTGTCCACTCCGGCAAGCTACTGGGCTTCCTCGTGTCGCATAGGGGGATCGAGGCTAACCCGGAGAAGGTCAAGGCGATAGAAGACATGAGCCCGCCGCAAACTCTCAAGGAAATGCAGAAGCTCACGGGTTGCGTGACCTCGCCGGGGCGCTTCATCTCCAAGCTGGGGGAGCGCGCCTTGCCGTTCTTCAAGCTGATGAAGAAGAAGGGCCCGTTCGAGTGGACCCCAGAGGCTGAACTAGCGTTTCAAGACCTCAAGAGATATTTGACCAGCCCTCCGGTGATGGTAGTGCCTCGTCCCCTCCAGCCCCTTGTGCTCTACCTGGGCCGCCACGCCCCACTCCGCCAGCGCGGCGTTGGTAGCTGTCCGGGGGTGCGCCAGGCCAAGAGCCCGCCGCGTAGTGCCGCACCTTCAGCGGGGACGACGCGGCACCAAGACGGCGCCGCTAAAGCCACGACGACGTCCGCAGATGATCAGGCCCTACAAGACGGTGTTTCTGGGCCTGCGGAGGCCCCGATGGGTGACCAAGCTCCTGAGGTCCCCCCACCTCAGGAGGCGCCACAACCTCCGGAGGCTGCAGGCTCCATCGACGCTCCCGCCCTTGTCGAGCACCCGGTGTACTTCATCAGCACGGTGTTACGGGACGCAAGAGCACGATATCCCATGCCACAGAAGCTTTTGCTCGCATTCCTAGTGGCCTCACGCAAGCTGCGTCATTACTTCCAAGGCCACCCAATTAAGGTTGTCTCAGCCCACCCACTGGAGAGGGTGCTCTGGAGCCCCAACGCTGCGGGAAGAGTCGCTGAGTGGAACATCGAACTGCAAGCGTTTCAGCTAGAGTTCAACACAACCAGGGTCATCAAGGGAGCCGCCCTCGCCGACTTCGTGACAGAATGGACCGACGCTTCGGAGCCCGAAGCAGGTGAGAGCCAATCCCTCTCGCCAGGAAGTGAAGCGCCAGATGGCTGGGTCATGTACTTCGACGGCGCTTTCACACGCCAAGGCGCGGGGGCTGGTGCTGTGCTCATCTCGCCCACCCAATACAAACTATACTACGCCGTGCAGCTCTGCTTCCAGCGGGACGAGAAGGTCTCCAACAACATCGCGGAATACGAGGGGTTGATCGCCGGCCTCAAGGCTGCAGCAGCCTTGGGGGTGAAGCGTCTCACCATCAAGGGCGACTCTCAGCTCCTCGTCAACTTCTCCAACAAGGTGTACGAGCCGAGGGACGAGCACATGGAGGCGTACCTCGCGGAAGTGCGCAAGATGGAGAAGCAATTCTTGGGCCTGGAACTGCAACATGTGCCACGTGGCACAAACAAGGAAGCCGATGAGATCGCCAAGAGGGCGTCAAGGCATCAGCCCCAAGAGCCTGGTTTCTTTGAAGACCGACTCTTCAAGCCCTCGGTGGCCCCCTCGGCCCCGAAGCCTGCACCGCCTCAAGAGGAACTCCCCCAGCCACCAGCCTCGGGAGCCCCCGGCTGTGGCGCGACTTCAGGGGGATGCCTGCTCCTGGTGCTCAAGCCTCAGGAGGGGTGCTAGACCGAGGAATTCAGGGCATACCTGGTGTAAGGAACGCTGCCGGAGAAAGAGGAGGATGCGGAGCGCGTGGCCCGGCAAGCTACGACATATTGCATCCAGGATGGTGAGCTGTACAGAAAACGACCAAATGATTTTTCCTTGCGATGCATCTCCAGGAAGCAGGGGGCGAGCTGCTAGCTGACATACACGGCAGAGATTGCGAGCATCACTCATCGACGCGCACCCTGGTTGGCAAGGCGTTCCGCACCGGGTTCTACTAGCCCACGGCACTCAACGATGCAACCGAGCTGGTAAGATCCTGTGAGGCCTGCCAGTTCCATGCCAAGCAAATCCACCAGCCGGCCCAGGGCCTCCAGACTATTCCACTCTCGTGGCTGTTTGTGGTCTGGTGGCTGGATATCCTGGGTCCGTTCCCTCGAGCGCCTGGGGGCTACCGCTACCTCTACGTCACCATCGACAAGTTCACCAAATGTGCAGAGGTGGAGGCTGTCCGCACTATCCCAGCCGGGTCGATAGTTAAGTTCATCAAGGGCCTCGTGAGCCGGTTAGGGGTCCCTAACCGCATCATCACCGACAATGGCTCGCGGTTCACTAGCAATATCTTCAAGACATATTGTGCTAACATTGGAAAGCAGATATGCTACGCCTCAGTGGCACACCCCAAGAGCATTGGCCAAGCCGAGCGCGCCAATGCAGAGGTCTTGAGAGGCCTCAAGACCAAGACCTTCAAGAAGAAGCTCGAAGCCTGCGGTAGGGGCTGGCACAACGAGCTCCAGTCCGTGTTGTGGTCCATCCGCACCACCGCCACCAAGCCAACAGGCGAGACCCCATTATTCCTCCTCTACGGAGCCGAAGCAGTTCTCCCTCACGAGGTCAAGCATCACTCCGCGCGGGTCCTGGCGTTTGACGAGGCACGTCAGGACACCATGTGGGGGATGGACCTCGTGCTAGGGGAGGAGCGCCGCTGTCAAGCCTCGCTCTGGGCGGCAAGATACCAGCAGGCGCTGCGACGGTATCACTGCCGCAGTGTCCGCTCCAGGACGCTCGAGGTGGGCGATCTCGTCCTGATGCGGGTGCTCTCTAGGGAAGGGCTGCATAAGCTCTCACCCATGCGGGAGGGCCCGTTTAGGATTCCCCACGTCTCCAGGCTTGGAGACGCAGGACGGGATCCCCATCCAGAACGCCTGGAACATCCAGCACCTCCGGAAGTTCTACCCATGAAGCAAGGCCCAATGCCTGTGAAGGTCTCCGCTCGTGACACTCTCACGTAATAATGAGTGGGGATGTACATGCCCCGGTGTCTCCGGAGTGCCGCCCTTGGGCCTCGGGGGTTCCCTCCCACGTCCTAGTGGCAGCACTTAGCTCCGCGCTGGTGAGAAGACTAGACTAGGTGCCAGACGCGACTGTTCATTTGCTTTTCCATAGTTGGCTTGCACCCATTTTAATGGAATTTGAAGTTCTGGCGTTTCTCCATGGCTTGGTTGATTCCCTTCTTCTCTCTGTTTCTTCCCTTAGTTCTTTGCTTTGCGCCAGGGAGGGCAGCAGTTGCCCGACGCTCTCCCTCGCATGCCTCGCGAGGCGGCTGGACAGGTGTGTGCGTGCGCTCTTCCCTGGTCTCCGTGAGGCGCCCTCGATTGAGCTCGTGATCGGCGCACCCCCTTTTTTAAGTCTGTGCCCCACGTGTACCGCGATGTGGTGTGCTAGGCCATGATCAGCCCATGCCCGAGGCCTCATGCAAGGAGGGATAAGGATTTCCTAACGAATTTTCGCAGCTTCGCGGTGTCTCCCGAGTCAGCAGCAGGGAAGCCTCGCCCGATGTCAGGAGGTGCGCGCCCTCACAAAGTGGAAACTACCTCGGATGTATCAAGCTAAGTTATCCCTCCACGCCTACATGAAGCACAGATGCCACGACACAACTCGGAAACAATAAACATAGCATAAAGCAGCATAAGCATTACGGTTCATTACACGCCCTCACGAAGAGGGTCGCGGCACCATCGTACTTGAAGTGAAGGGTGCACCGCCTGCTCAGACTAAGCGCGCGGGCAAACGTCTGCCAATCGCGGGCCAGGGTTGCATTGCCCGCGATGGAGACCACCACCATGACCCACGAGGCCTTGCTGAAGCAGCCAGAGGCCTGCAGCCAGAGGCCGCCAGGACCCGTGGTCGGCAGCTCGCTGGCAAAGGAGCGCGGAAGTTGAAGCAAGGTGCCGGTCGGGTTCTCCGACCACACGACGAACTCCGGCAGCACCTCCACCGAGTGGAAGTGCGGCCGGGGTGGCCGGGCGACCATGGCGCGCCTCCCTTCGTTGGCAGGACTGCCACATCTCGGGCGGCTCCTGCCGCGTGAAGAGACGCCGCCGCGGCCGCCAGGGACGGTGCCGGACCCTGAAGAAGTTCGTTTGCGCCCACGAGGGACCACAGCGGGGGTTGCGGAGTGCTTGGGGGGCGACCACGCCCCCTCTTAGGCGGTGGCAAGCCGAGCCCCTCCTGGCGTGCCTTCCCCTTCTCTGCGGCCGAGAACCTCTTTGTCGGCGCCATGAGTGTTGCTGCAAGGCGGTGGAGCAAAGAGGAAGAAGAAGCGGGCTGAATGGAGGAAGAGATGAGCGACGGGGGATCCGCCCCTCTCCTCATGTATAGCCAGAAGGAGGCCAACCGTCGACCTCCACAATCGCACGTAATGATGGTTTTCTTCTGCATGCAGCAGGGACCCGTCGAGTTGAACAGTTGCCGAGGCAGCATGGGGAAGCGGAGACGCCCACGACCCGTCAATCAAGGCCGCACGCGGTTGGGGCCCACGGCGCTCCGCACTTTCCCTTTGGCTTCGCCTCAAAGCCAAGTCCGAGCGCGCCTTGGGCCCTGGGGCTACTGTCGGCGTCCTGGGAACGGGGGTACCCAGACTTGCCTGCCTGCAGCCCACGGCGTGGCTCCACCAACGGCCTGGTATAGCCCATCTTCAGCAGCAACCACTCAAGACCCTCGCTAGGGGCCAAGCCTCGCGAGACGGACGACGCAAGACCTCCTCAGGGGTAGCCTCCCTAGCCTGGCTCCTGATACGTCTCCAACGTATCTATAATTTATGAAGTATTCATGCTATTATATTATCCATCTTGGATGTTTAATGGGCTTTACTATGCACTTTTATATTATTTTTGGGACTAACCTATTAACCCAGAGCCCAGTGTCAGTTTCTGTTTTTTCCCTTGTTTCAGTGTTTCGCAGAAAAGGAATATCAAACGGAGACCAAACGGAATGAAACCTTCGGGAGAGTTATTTTTGGAACGGAAGCAATCCAGGAGACTTGGAGTGTACGTCAGGGAAGCAACGAGGTGGCCACGAGGCAGGGAGGCGCGCCTACCCCCCCTAGGCGCGCCCCCCACCCTCGTGGGCCCCTCGTGGCTCTCCTGACCGACTTCTTTCGCCATATATCCATATACCCTAAAAACATCGGGGAGCAGAATAGATCGGGAGTTCCGCCGCCGCAAGCCTCTATAGCCACCAAAAACCAATCGGGACCCTGTTCCGGCACCCTACCAGAGGGGGATCCCTCACCGGTCGCCATCTTCATCATCCCGGCGCTCTCCATGACGAGGAGGGAGTAGTTCACCCTCGGGGCTGAGGGTATGTACAAGTAGCTATGTGTTTGATCTCTCTCTCTCTCGTGTTCTTGAGGTGGTACGATCTTGATGTATCGCGAGCTTTGCTATTATAGTTGGATCTTCTGATGTTTCTCCCCCTCTCCTCTCTTGTAATGGATTGAGTTTTCCTTGAAGTTATCTTATCGTATTGAATCTTTAATGATTTGAGAACAATTGATGTATGTCTTGCATGTGCTTATCTGTGGTGACAATGGGATATCACGTGATCCACTTGATGTATGTTTTGGTGATCAACTTGCGAGTTCCATGAACTTATGCATAGGGGTTGGCACACGTTTTCGTCTTGACTCTCCGGTAGAAACTTTGGGGCACTCTTTGAAGTTCTTTGTGTTGGTTTGAATAGATGAATCTGAGATTGTGTGATGCATATCGTATAATCATACCCATGGATACTTGAGGTGACATTGGAGTATCTAGGTGACATTAGGGTTCGGTTGATATGTGTCTTAAGGTGTTATTCTAGTACGAACTCTTGAATATATCGATCCGAAAGAATAACTTTGAGGTGGTTTCGTACCCTACAATAATCTCTTCGTTTGTTCTCCGCTATTAGTGACTTTGGAGTGACTCTTTGTTGCATGTTGAGGGATAGTTATAAGATCCAATTATGTTATTATTGTTGAGATAACTTGCACTAGTGAAAGTATGAACCCTAGTCCTTGTTTCCTAGCATTGCAATACCGTTTACGCTCACTTTTATCATTAGTTACCTTGCTGTTTTTATATTTTCAGATTACAAAAACCTATATCTACCATCCATATTGTACTTGTATCACCATCTCTTCGCCGAACTAGTGCACCTATACAATTTACCATTGTATTGGGTGTGTTGGGGACACAAGAGACTCTGTGTTATTTGGTTGCAGGGTTGTTTGAGAGAGACCATCTTCATCCTACGCCTCCCACGGATTGATAAACCTTAGGTCATCCACTTGAGGGAAATTTGCTACTGTCCTACAAACCTCTCCACTTGGAGGCCCAACAACGTCTACAAGAAGAAGGCTGTGTAGTAGACATCAAGCTCTTCTCTGGCGCCATTTCCGGGGAGGTGAGTGCTTGAAGGTATATCTTTAGATCTTGCAATCAAATCTTTTAATTTGTTGTTTTATCACTAGTTTAGTCTATAAAAGAAAATTACAAAAAATGGAATTGAGTTTGCCTCATACGCTTCATCTTTTTAATATCTTTCGTGAGAATGATGGAAAGGAAAATTGTGCTCAAGTGCTAGAAGAAGAAGTCTATAAAATGTTTGGCACTAAATCTTTGAATGATGAGCATGATTGCAATGTTGTTAGTATGAACTCCTTGAATATCCATAGTACTAATGATGATTGCACTAGTCATGATGAGAATATCTCTTATAAGCATGTCGACTTTTGTGGAGTGCATAGAGTTTGCAAGTACATACCAAACAGGGAAAATAGATTTTGCAAGAGGCATAAGTATTTGGAAACTAAATGGTTGCAAGAAAGGCTAAATGTTAGTGCTGAAAATTTAAAATATCTTCACCGTACTTGTGAACTTTGCAATGAACATGGTCATTTAAATATCAAATGCAAATTGTTTCATGATCGAATCGTGTCCAAAAATTGTGATGACTTGATTTCCCTTGCACATCATAATGAACTTAGTTTGCTTTTGGGTTATGAAGAAATGAAACGTCAAACTAAGCATATTCCAGAATATAACCTTGAGAAATTCCTCGATATTGATCTAGAAGAAATTTATATGTATTGTGCGGTGAATTGCATTGAAAATCCTTATATTGACAATTACATAAAGAAAAGAAAACAAATAGAAGATGAAGAGAATACTAACGAAAGGGAAGAGACTTCCCATATTCTCCTATTATGTCTTATGATGAATCAGGTAACGAGGAGGAGCCTGCTATTCAACCAATCTCATTAATAAGGAGCTCCAAAAAGAGGATTGAACCCACACATGATGTGAAGAAGAAAAAGAAAAGACGGAGGAGCAAAGGTAGAAAGGTATCTCTCCCAAATGATGTTGCTTCTATTACTCATTGTGATGATGATAATTGCTATACTATTGGTGCTATCTATACTATTAATGATGAGAGTGATTATGCTTATGATATGAAAAGGCCCAAGCTTGGGGATGCTATGTTTGATGAGAATGACATGTTTGAGAATATATTTGCTGCAATTAATGTTTGTCCCAAGCTTGGGGATGATATGTTTGATGAGAATGACATGTTTGAGAATATATTTGCTGCAATTAATGTTTGTCCCAAGCTTGGGGATGCTACGTTTAATGGAGATGATATTTTTAGTCCCCCAAGTTTTGATGAGCAAATTTATTATGATGATAGCATGCCTCCTATTTATGATGATTATTGTGATGACACTTATGCTATAAAGAGTAGTGATGATTATATTTATAAAACTTGTCATGACTATGATTACCCCTTTTCTGAACATTACTCTTTTAATATGGAAACAATTTATAGTATTCGAGTCTCTTATGATACTACCACTATTCCGAATGAGAAGAATTTTGCTTATGTGGAGAGTAATAAAATTCCTATGCTTGTAGATCATGAAAAGAATGCTTTAGGTGCTGGTTATATTGTTGAATTCATTCATGATGCTACTGAAAAATATTATGAGGGAGGAACATGTGCTTGTAGGAATTGCAATAATACCAAGTTTCCTCTCTATGTGCTTAAAGTTTTAGAGTTATGCTTGTTTTGCCTTCCTATGCTAGTTGATTATTGTTCCCATAAGTTGTTTGATCAAAAAATCCCTATTCATAGGAAGTGGGTTAGACTTAAATGTGCTAGTCATATTCTTCATGATGCTCTCTTTATGTTTCAATTCTTATCTTTTATGTGAGCATCATTGAAATCATCATGCCTAGCTAGGGGCGTTAAACGTTAGTGCTTGTTGGGAGGCAACCCAATTTTATTTTAGTTTCTTGCTTTTTGGTTCTGTTTAGGAATAAATAATCTATCTAGCCTCTGGTTAGATGTGGTTTTATGTTTTAATTAGTGTTTGTGCCAAGTTAAACCTATAGGATCTTCTTGGATGATAGTTATTTGATCTTGCTGAAAATTCCAGAAACTTTCTGTTCACGAAAACGATTGTTAAAAATCACCAGAACGTGATAAAATACTGATTACAATTGCAGTAGAGCAATAAACAAATTATCTAGGTCGTCCTATTTTGGTAGATTTTTCTGAGTTCCAGAAGTTTGCGTTAGTTACAGATTACTACAGACTGTTCTGTTTTTGACAGATTCTGTTTTTCGTGTGTTGTTTGCTTATTTTGATGACTCTATGGCTAGTAAAATAGTTTATAAACTATAGAGAAGTTGGAATACAGTAGGTTTAACACCAATATAAATAAAGAATGAGTTCATTACAGTACCTTGAAGTGGTGTTTTGTTTTCTTTCGCTAACGGAGCTTACGACTTTTCTGTTAAGGTTTGTGTTGTGAAGTTTTCAAGTTTTGGGTAAAGGATTCGATGGACTATGGAATAAGGAGTGGCAAGAGCCTAACCTTGGGGATGCCCAAGGCACCCCAAGGCAATATTCAAGGACAACCAAGAGCCTAAGCTTGGGGATGCCCCGGAAGGCATCCCCTCTTTCGTCTTCGTTCATCGGTAACCTTACTTGGAGCTATATTTTTATTCACCACATGATATGTGTTTTGCTTGGAGCGTCATTTTATTTTCTTTAGCTTTGCTTACTATTATAATAAAATACCAAGATCTGAAATTCTTAAATGAGAGAGAGTCTTCACATAGCTACATAATTATTTAACTACTCATTGATCTTCACTTATATCTTTTTGGAGTAGTTTGTCATTTACTCGTGTGCTTCACTTATATCCTATGAGTAAATAGTTGAATGATTTGAATATCATAAATCTGAAATTATATATGTTTCATATGCTTATCTCATGGGGAGTAATGACTTCACATATAAGAAGTAGAGGTGGTAAATTTATTAAAGGTTAGCAAACATTGTATTGGTCACTTGAACAATTCATGAAAGAATATTGAAGGAAGAGAGATTTCACATATAAATATACTATCTTGGACATCTTCTATGATTGTGAGCCCCATTAATTATTTTCAAATCTGAGCAAATTAGTTGAAGTTGGACAAGGAAGACAACATAATGAGTTATGCTTGGGTATATTTGTATAGAAGTTATATTGTTATGGATCCTCTAACATGTGGTGCTTGCTATTTAGAATCCTTTGCTAGCCAAAATATCTGTACTAAGTGGGAATACTGCTTGTGCATCCAAAATCCTTGAACCAAGTTCCTTCCATGAGTGTCCACCATATCTACCTATATGCGGTATTTACCTGCCGTTCCAAGTAAATTTGCATGTGCCAAACTCTAAACCTTCAAATAATAATCTGTTTTGTATGCCCCAATCGCTCATGTAGCGACTAGGGGCTGTCAATATCTTCCATGCTAGGTGGGTTATTCTCACGATGAGTGGACTCCGCTCATCATTCACGAGAAAATGGCTGGTAACTGGGATGCCCAGTCCTATGATCAAAAGATCAAAAACAAATTCACAAATAATTTAAACAAAACTCCCCCAGGAATGTTGATAGTTGGACGGCACCCGTTGTTTCGGACAAGCCATGGAGTGTGAATGTTGGTGGAGGGGGAGTAAAAAATTTACCTTTCTGGGTGGGAACCGCCTATGATGTATCTAGTATGGAAGATATTGGGAACTCTTGGTTGTTATGTTGACAATGAAAGCATACCTCTCAAAATTATTTTCATCTCTGTTTTAGCTTCGAGCTCTGGCACCTCTGCAAATCCCTGCTACCCTCTGCGAAGGGTCTATCTTTTACTTTTATGCAAGAGTCAATAGTATTCCTTCTCATTCCAACCTACTCTTTAGTTGGCAAGCATCATGTGATGGAAAGATCTAAGCATATATGACCATTCAAATATATTAGAGCATAAATTATTATTGTTGACATTACCCTTGAGGTAAAAGGTTGGGAGGCGAAACATTAAGCCCCTATCTTTCTCTGTGTTCGATGAATACTATTTGTTCTAAAAATATGCTTTGAGTGGTAGCAATAATGGAAGACTAAATGATAGTTGAGTATGTGAAGTTTGCTGAATCAAAGCTCTGACATAGACTCTTCCTGAAAATAAGATGAATTGTAATTGTTTGATGACTAATAACACGGTTTGTTAGTTTTCAAGAAAACTTATGATCTATACTTTAACATGTGAATAGTTTGTTACTTGATCATGAAAAGTTTTATGAGTTGAGCTACTGTTATGACATATAATGATGCTAGAAAAGGTGATTGAAATTATCATTTATCAAACTTGTGCACCTGCTAGCATTCACACTTCATAAATTATTTCTTTTATCATTTACCTACTCGAGAACGAGCAGGAATTAAGCTTGGGGATG
Organism: Triticum aestivum; assembly: GCF_018294505.1. Taxonomy (NCBI): domain Eukaryota; kingdom Viridiplantae; phylum Streptophyta; class Magnoliopsida; order Poales; family Poaceae; genus Triticum; species Triticum aestivum. The sequence goes on from NC_057805.1 coordinate 397,561,627, forward strand.
CTGATACGTCTCCAACGTATCTATAATTTATGAAGTATTCATGCTATTATATTATCCATCTAGGATGTTTAATGGGCTTTACTATGCACTTTTATATTATTTTTAGGACTAACCTATTAACCCAGAGCCCAGTGCCAGTTTCTGTTTTTTCCCTTGTTTCAGTGTTTCGCAGAAAAGGAATATCAAACGGAGTCCAAACAGAATGAAACCTTCGGGAAAGTTATTTTTGGAATGGAAGCAATCCAGGAGACTTGGAGTGTATGTCAGGGAACCAACGAGGTGGCCACGAGGCAGGGAGGCACGCCTGCCCCCCTGGGCGCGCCCCCCACCCTCGTGGGCCCCTCGTGGCTCCCCTGACTGACTTCTTTCGCCTATATATATCCATATACCCTAAAAACATCGGGGAGCAGAATAGATCGGGAGTTCCGCCGCCGCAAGCCTCTATAGCCACCAAAAACCAATCGGGACCCTGTTTCGGCACCCTACCAGAGGGGGATCCCTCACCGGTCGCCATCTTCATCATCCCGGCGCTCTCCATGACGAGGAGGGAGTAGTTCACCCTCGGGGCTGAGGGTATGTACAAGTAGCTATGTGTTTGATCTCTCTCTCTCTCTCTCTCTCGTGTTCTTGAGGTGGTATGATCTTGACGTATCGCGAGCTTTGCTATTATTGTTGGATCTTATGATGTTTCTCCCCCTCTACTCTCTTGTAATGGATTGAGTTTTCCCTTTGAAGTTATCTTATCGGATTGAGTCTTTAAGGATTTGAGAACACTTGATGTATGTCTTGCATGTGCTTATCTGTGGTGACAATGGGATATCACGTGATCCACTTGATGTATGTTTTGGTGATCAACTTGTGAGTTCCGTGAACTTATGCATAGGGGTTGGCACACGTTTTCGTCTTAACTCTTCGGTAGAAACTTTGGGGCACTCTTTGAAGTTCTTTGTGTTGGTTTGAATAGATGAATCTGAGATTGTGTGATACATATCGTATAATCATACCCATGGATACTTGAGGTGACATTGGAGTATCTAGGTGACATTAGGGTTTTGGTTGATATGTGTCTTAAGGTGTTATTCTAGTACGAACTCTTGAATAGATCGATCCGAAAGAATGACTTTGAGGTGGTTTCGTACCCTACAATAATCTCTTCGTTTGTTCTCCGCTATTAGTGACTTTGGAGTGACTCTTTGTTGCATGTTGAGGGATAGTTATATGATCCAATTATGTTATTATTGTTGAGAGAACTTGCACTAGTGAAAGTATGAACCCTAGGCCTTGTTTCCTAGCATTGCAATACCGTTTACGCTCACTTTTATCATTAGTTACCTTGCTGTTTTTATATTTTTAGATTACAAAAACCTATATCTACCATCCATATTGCACTTGTATCACCATCTCTTCGCCGAACTAGTGCACCTATACAATTTACCATTGTATTGGGTGTGTTGGGGACACAAGAGACTCTTTGTTATTTGGTAGCAGGGTTGTTTGAGAGAGACCATCTTCATCCTACGCCTCCCACTGATTGATAAACCTTAGGTCATCCACTTGAGGGAAATTTGCTACTGTCCTACAAACCTCTGCACTTGGAGGCCCAACAACGTCTACAAGAAGAAGGTTGTGTAGTAGACATCAGCTCCCGAGGAGCGGAGATATCTATGCAAGGGACACCTCGCGAGGTCTGCGTGACGTGAGCCATGAAGACCAAGGCCAGGCGGGTGCCAGCGGGCACAGTGTACCAGTTTCCTCTTTGGTGCTAAAGAGGCAGGCGCAGGCGAGGAGTCCCGAGGCATCAGGCAAAGGTTTCCATATCGGTGCAACAAGACCAAGACCAGCAGGACGACAAGAAGGAGGTCACCACGGAGCCCACAGCAGCGTCACCACCAGAGCCTTTGGGAGGCGAAGACCACCTTTTGCCAAGATAACTTGTACTAGTTGTCTCCCTTCAAAATTGGTCGTTGTGGGATCCCTTCCCGCCTAACATTTGGGAAGAGGACCAGGGCCTCTATAAATAGGACTAGCCACCACCATAGAAGGGGACAGATCATTCAGGCCATCCCCACGCACACCAGCTCACCGAGATCAAGAACACCTATCCTTAGGAGGTTGTTCATACCTTGTACTTGTTCATCCTCAGCCTACAAGGCAATCCACCACACCACACTGGAGTAGGGTATTACACCACAATGGTGGCCCGAACCAGTATAAACTCTTGTGTCTCTTGTTCCCTGGGTTCGGCGAGCTAGGCCTTGAGATCATTGCGAGAGCGAGCTAGCGAGATAGAGTTCTTTATGCGCACCCCAGAGTTCGAACCTCAAGGGTTTGCCGGAACCTAGAATCCGACAAAAACCTCTAACAGTAGGACCTACATGTGCAAGACTTAAAAACCTAAATACTAGAATGGTTCCTGCAATTGCACAATAATGTGCTATTAGACAACGGACCATGCACGTGCTAACCTCGATTGTAAACCTCAGTGCTTCCCATTGTTTCCCTACAACACATATAAGGTAGTTAGTCATCAGGTTAAGTAAGGGTTCGCATGCTATCAGTAAAATATGTTGATGAAAAATAAGCACATTGCAGATTCATCAGATTAATTCAAGCCACATGGAAAACCCATTTATCCAAACCAAGCATGATCAAGAACTGTGAAATATAGCACTTGTATATGTTTCTCATGTATTAGGTGTAGCCAAATTCGACTTATTCCTCACATGCACAACAATACAAAATTCTACCCACGACAATTGGACATCACAGTGTAGAATTGAACCAAGCAGTTAGCTAAACACCATAACAAATGAACCAAACATTAACTGAGCACCACATTGCACAATATAACATACTCCTAATAGAAGAACGGACGGTTAACCAAACCAAGCATGCTTAACAACTTGGAAATATAGCAATTGTATTTTTTTGTCATGTATTTACTACAGCCAAATTCAATTTATTCCTCACATGGTATACAATAACAGAATGCACCCACAACTATTGAACATCGCATTGCAGAATTGAACCAAACAAAATAGTTAACTAAACACCACAACAAATGAACCAAACGTTAACTGAGCACCACACTGCACAATATAACATACTCCTAATAAAAGATCAGACAGTTAACCAAACCAAGGATGCTTAAAAACATGGAAATATACCAATTGTATTTGTTTCTCATGTATTTAGTACAGCCAAATTCGATTTATTTCTCACATGGTATACAATAACAGAACGCACCCACAACAATTGAACATCGCATTGCAGAATTGAACCAAAAAGCCAACCGCGTCGCGTCATCGGCGCGCGAGGTGTCGACGGTGGCCTCGACGGCGCGGTGCTCCTCCAAGATCTGGGGGTCGACACGAATGGCAGCCATCGCGACCTCATCCGCACGTGCAGCCGCGAGGAGTGAAGGTTTCAACTTGGAAAGGAAGGCAGAAATAGGGGAAATGTGGCTTTTGGTAAGGGGGAGGGGCGGGTAGCTAGATATTTCGCGAAAGCCGAAATTTTGGAATCGCTTCAGCGAAAAAACTGACGCGCAAAGTGTCATCAGACACGGTCCCTTATTCCGAACTGTGTACGATACGTGAACATCACAAACGATTCAGATAGCTTAACCCGTGTGTGTTGAGTTTGAACGTCAAAAATTTTGGTTCGAATTTCCCTGGTTACAGTGGTCATCCATGTCATTGCATTATTTGGGTACACAAAGGAGACTAACTTCTTAATCGAGCAAGCTCAGCAATTAAACAGAGCTAGCTGACCTAAACATTACTCTAACAAATTAAAGACCGACGCTCTTAATTAAAAAAAACAAAGAGTACTACTACGGCTGGTGCTCGTCGATCTCCGATGCCCCCTCCATGTCCAGCTCGCGCCCGGCGGTCTCCTGGGGAAGTGGCTCCATGGCATCAACTGCACCATTGTCGGTGTCAAAACCGGCAGATCTCGAGTAGGGGGTCCCGAACTGTGCGTCTGAGGATCGAAGGTAACAGGAGGTAGGGGACACGATGTTTACCCAGGTTCGGGCCCTCTTAATGGAGGTAATACCCTACTTCCTGCTTGATTGACTTTGATGAGTATAGGGGTTACAAAAGTTGATCTACCTCAAGATCGTAATGGCTAAACCCTAGATGTCTAGCCTGTACGATTATGATTACCCCTACGGACTAAACCCTCCAGTTTATATAGACACCGGAGAGGGCTAGGGTTTGTACAGAGTCCGTTTACAGAGAAAGGAATCTTCATATCCGAACACCAAGCTTGCCTTCCACGCTAAGGGGAGTCCTATCCGGACACGGGGGAACGCCTTCCATCTTGTATCTTCACGGCCCATGAGTCCGACCCATGCCACATAGCCCGGACGCCCGAGGACCCCCTGAACCAGGACTCCCTCAGTAGCCCCTGAACCAGGCTTCAATGACCATATGTCCGGCGCGCAAATTGTCTTCGGCATTGCAAGGCGGGTTCCTCCTCCAAACACTTCAAGGTAGTTGATTACAAGAACTATATCCGGCTTTGTACAATAGTCACAACCCTCCACCGCAAGGGTATAATACTTAATCAAAAAGCTCGATACGTCTTTACTAACAGTTTTGCTGGCGAGACGTTACATCCAGCCTCCTCATTATTTTGAATTGTCTTTCTCTTTCCCATTTCGTGTTTCGAGACGCAGTCTCCAGTGACACGTTTTGTCAAAGCAAAGATCATGTCCCCTTATTACGGGATTCTCATATATACGGGTTTGGGTAATCCAACTGTGCCGTTCGCACGACCCCTTGGGAATAGGCGAGTTTTAATGCTCGTGGGGGGACGCTCTATATTCACTGCCTTTATAAGGAGATAAGAATCCACCTTTTCACCCCACACCTTCTTCTGCCTCAACCCATCCGCCCTCGAGCTTCAGCACCCAAGCTTCGATCCCTTTCGTCCCTAGAAAACACTCTAGCCATGTCCAGATCTTGAGCGCAGGGCAAGTGGATGGCCTCCTCCGTCACGGAGGAGAACATCAAGGAGCTCCAGGAAGCGGGGTACTTAGCCAAGGAAATCGCCCACCGGCTTCCGGCCAAGAAGCAGATCGTCCCTACTCCGGAGCCCCATGAGAGGGTAGTATTTATTCCTCATTTCCTTCGCAGATTAGGGTTTCCCCTCCATCCTTTCGTCCGCGGCCTTATGTTTTACTACGGGCTAGATTTCCATGATCTAGCCCCAAATTCCTTCCTCAACATTTCGGCGTTCATCGTCGTGTGTGAGGCATTCCTCCGCATCCCTCCCCACTTCGGCCTACGGCTCAAGGTCTTCAATGTGAAGCCAAAAGTCGTGGATGGTCAACACGCGGAGTGCGGCGGTGCCATGGTGAGCAAGCTCCCCAACGTCACTTGGCCCAACGGCACCTTCGTGGAGACCGTGAAGGGGTGGCAGCAGGAATGGTTCTACGTCACGGAACCCTGTGACTCCACATGGGCCACTTCTCCCGAGTTCCAGTCTGGGCCTCCACTGCGGCTGACATCCTGGCTCAACAAGGGACTGGACTGGGCGTCGTCTGACGAGGTGATGATGCTGCAGAGGCATGTCAAGAGCATGGTAGACGAGAATACCAGTCTTGCCAGCGTGATTCAGGTGATGCTCTTTCGCCGGATTCTCCCCTGTCAGGCGCGTCAAGAGTATATGTGGGAGTTCGACCCGGCCGGTCCCTGGACCCTGCAGTGGTTCTTTGGCACGAACCACGAAGACATGTGGAAGCTGCTTTACAAGACCCAGAAGATGTGGCCGGAGACAACTGAAGACATCGGCCTCGACTGTACTCACGCAGCGTCCCCCGTAAGTTTTTATGATAAATTTACTATTTGAAAATCCAAGGGGCATACTAAGCTTTCCATTCTTCCCGCAGGGCTGGACGAAGAAGGCGGAGCGGATTCACTATCCTGCTCCGCTACCCGAAGACCCAACCATCCCTTTGTTAACGAGGATGCTGGTTCCGGCGCCATATCAGGCGCCGGAAAAGAAGGCCAGAAGGGCAAGGAGGCCAAAAGTGGCCTCCACTGTAAAGGTGCTTCGGACTTAGTGTCCGAAGACACCGAGACCCACTCCTCCCCTTACGAAGACGAAGGGAAGGAGGAAGAGAGTAATTATCCCCTTAAGGTGGGAAAGAAGAAAAGGGGGGCTTCCGTGGATCTGGAGGCGGAGGCATCCAAGAAAGGGAGAATCTCCCTCACGGACGACTCCGAATCGGACGCCGATGAGTGGCGCCCTGATGGTAGCTGGAACTACGTCGGTATTTCCCCGGAGAGGGAGCGATGATGTAGCACAGCGACAGTAGTGTATTTCCCTCAGTTATGAAACCAAGGTATCGAACCAGTAGGAGAACCAAGCAACACAACATAAACAGCACCTGCACACAAATACCAACACCTGGCAACCCGACTGTTAAAGGGGTTATCAATCCCTTTCGGGTAACGGTGCCAGAATTGGCAAGCGGACGTGAGGTAAATTGTAGTAGATTGATAGATCGAACGCCAAATAAAATAAATAAAGATAAAACGCAGCAAGGTATTTTTGTATTTTTGGTTTAATATATCTGAATAAAAATGCAAAGGAAAAATAGATCGCAAGGCAAATATATGAGAAGAAAGACCCGGGGGCCGTAGGTTTCACTAGTGGCTTCTCTCGAGAAAAAATAGCAACGGTGGGTAAAAAAATACTGTTGGGCAATTGATAGAACTTCAAATAATTATGACGATATCCAGGAAATGATCATTACATAGATCACATCCAAGATTAGTAGACCGACTCCTGCCTGCATCTACTACTATTACTCCACACATCGACCGCTATCCAGCATGCATCTAGTGTATTAAGTTCATGGAAAAACGGAGTAATGCAATAAGAACGATGACATGATGTAGACAAGATCCGTTTATCTATATGGCGGTAGATATAGATCCCATCTTTTTATCCTTAGTAGCAACGATACATACGTGTCATTTCCCCTTCTGTCATTGGGATCGAGCATCGTAAGATCGAACCCACTACCGGGCACCTCTTCCCATTGCAAGACAAATAGATCAAGTTGTCCAAACAAAACGCAAATATCGGAGAAGAAATACGAGGCTATAAGAGATCATGCATATAAGAGATCAAAGAAACTCAAATAACTTTCATGGATATAAAAAGATATGACTGATCATAAACTCAAAGTTCATCAGATCCCAACAAACACACCGCAAAAGAGTTACATCATATGGATCTCCAAGAGACCATTGTATTGAGAATTCAGCGAGAGAGAGAGAGAGAGAGAGAGAGAGAGAGAGAGAGAGATAAAGGCATCTAGCTACTAACTACGGACCCGAAGGTCTACAAAGAACTACTCACGCATCATCGGAGAGGCACCAATGGAAGTGGTGAACCCCTCTGTGATGGTGTCTAGATTGGATCTGGTGGTTTTGGACTCTGCGGCGGCTGGATGAATATTTCGACGCTTCTTCTAGGGTTTCTGGAATATTGTGGTATTTATAGAGCAAAGAGGCGGTCCGAGGGGTACCCGAGGTGGGCACAACCCACCAGGGCGCGCCTGGGCCTCCTGGCGTGCCCTGGTGGGTTGTGCCCCCCTCGGGGCACCCCCCCCCCCCAGGTGCAACTAGGGCCCATTGCCTTCCTTCTGGCCCATAAAAAATCATCGTGGAGTTTCGTGGCATTTGGACTCCATTTGATATTGATTTCCTGCGATGTAAAAAACATGGAAAAATAGCAATTGGCACGTGGCACTATGTCAATAGGTTAGTACCAAAAATGATATAAAATGATTATAAAACATCCAAGATTGATAATAAAACAGCATGGAACAATCAAAAATTATAGATACGTTGGAGACGTATCAACATCCCCAAGCTTTACTCCTACTAGTCCTCGAGTAGGTAAGTGATAAAAACAGAATTTTTGATGTGGAGTGTTGTTCATCAAGTCAAATCATATTCTTTTCTTTATAGCATGGAAATTTGGACTTTTATGTGATTCAAAGCAATAGTGTAGTTTTGACATAATAATTTAGATAATCAAGCATTTCAACAAGCAACCATGTCTTTCAAAATATCAATGCTAAAATAAGTTATCCCTAGCCCATCATGCTCAAACATTGATCCATTCATGAAACACACTCGAATATTAACTACACCCAATACTTAAGCACGATCATATTGCCTCCTAGTTGGTGCTTTTTGTAAGAGAAGATGGAGACTCAAAATAAAAAATAAAAATTGCATAAAGTAAAAGAAAGGCCCTTCGCAGAGGGAAGTAGGGATTTGTAGAGGTGCCAGAGCTCAAAGCGAAAAAATTAGAGATAAAAACATTTTGGGAGGTGTATCCATCCCACCAACGAAAACGAATTAGGGCTACAAACACTTCCCATGCTAGATATGCCATAGGCGGTTCCCAAATAGAAAATAAAGGTTATTCCTTTTTCACCATTCTTTCACTTTCCATGGCTAGCCGTATCCACGGGTGCCCTCCATACCAACACTTTCCAAGGAATTTATTATTTGACAACATAAAGTAAATAATTTTTGCATTTTGGGACTGGGCATCCCTAAGACCTTTGCCTTACTCTCGTGCAATGACAAGTGAATAAACACTCATCTTGAGAATAACACATCTAGCATGGAAAATATTAGCCACCCGTTACCGTTCCGCGAGCGAAACAAACACACAAAAGAGAAGTTTATTTTGAAAATTAGAGATGGCACATGCAAATTTGCTTAGAACGGCAAAAGAATACCGCATATAGGTAGATATAGTGGACTCATGTGGCAAAACTGGTTTAAAGGATTTTGGATGCACAAGTAGAGGTCATACTTAGTGCAAAATGAAGGCTAGCAAAAGATTGGGAAGCGACCAACCAAGAAACGAATAATCTCATAAGCAAGCATTAAGCATAATTAACACCGAATAATGCACCACAAGTAGGATATAATTTTCATTACATGATTATTGACTTTCGTGCATGCATAGGGAATCACAAACCTTAACACCAATATTCTTACTAGAGCACAATTACTCATCAACATAACTCACATATCACATCATCATTTCTCAAAACTATTACCAAGAATCAAGTTTATTTTGTCCAATGATCTTCATGACATTTTCTTTTACTTTATCCTTCTTGGATATCTATCACTTTGGGACTAATTTTCATGTGTTGCTTTTCATAAGCTCAAACAAATATAAGTGAAGATCATGAGCATAACAAATTTTCTTTCTCTCAAAATAATTTAAGTGAAGCAAGAGAGAATTTCTTCAAAATTTTACTAACTCTCAAATAAATCTAAGTGAATCAAGAGAGCATTTCTTCAAAAATACTAAACACACCGTGCTCAAAAAGATATAAGTGAAGCACTAGAGCAAGTCCTAGCTCATAAAAGATTTAAGTGAAGCATAGAGAGCAATTCTAACAATTCATGATATAATTTTAGCTCTCTCAAATAGGTGTGTCCAGCAAGGATTGATGACTTAAAACACAAAATAAAACAAGCAAAGACACATATCATACAATACGCTCCAAGCAAAACACATATCATGTGACGAATAAAAATATAGCCTCGAGTAAAATACCGATAGTTGTTGGAAGAAAGTGGGGATGCCACTCGGGGGCATCCCCAAGCTTAGTTGTTTGCTCATTCTTGGATAATAGCTTGGGATGCCGGGGCATCCCCAAGCTTAGGCTCTTACATCATTCCTTCATCCATCGTAAGATAACCCAAAACTTGAAAACTTCAATCACACAAAACTCAACAAAACCTTCGTGAGATCCGTTAGTGTAAGAAAAATAAATCACTACTATAAGTTCTGTATAAAACCAATTCATATTTTGTTTTTGTATTATATCTACTGTATTCCAACTTTTCTATGGCAAAAACACATCAAAGAAAACCATAGAGCCATCAAAATAAGCACGCAACACAAAAAAACAGAATCTGTCAAAACAGAACAGTCTGTAGCAATCTGACTTTTGTGAATACTTCTGGAACTCCAAAAATTCTACCAAATTAGGACGACCAGGGTAATTTGTATATTAATCTTATGCGAAAATAATCAGAGCAAAATCTCTTTTCTGTGATTTATGAAAATTATTTTCGTGAGCGTAAAGTTTCTGTCTTTTTCAGCAAGATCAAACAACTATCACCCAAGAAGATCCTAAAGGCTTTACTTGGCACAAACACTAACTAAAACACAATCATCACAGTAGCACAATTGTGCTAACACACAAGAACAGAAAGAAAAAAAGTAAAAATAAAATTTATTCAATGGGTTGCCTCCCAACAAGCGCTATAGTTTTACGCCCCTAGCTAGGCATAAGATTTCAATGATGCTCACATGAAAGATAGTAGTTGAAACACGAAGAGGGCACCATCAAACATGTGACAAACACATTTAAGTCTAACATACTTCCTATGCATAGGAATTTTATAGGAAAACAAATTATCAAGACAAGAAATATCTAGCATATGCAAAGGAGAGGAATAAAACATTGACAATCTCAAAACAATGAGAGGAAATTTAATAACATGAAAATTTCTACAACCATATTTTCCTCTCTCATAATAATTATATGAAGGATCATAATCAAATTCAATAATATAACTATCATATAAAATTTTCTCTTTATGATCCACATGCATGCAAAGTTGACACTCTTCCAAAATAGTGGGATTATCATCAAATAAAGTCATGACCTCTCCAAACCCACTTTCATCAACAATTTCATAAGATTGAACACTCTCCAAATATGTGGGATTATTTTTAGCTAAAGTTGACACTCTTACAAACCCACTTTCAATATTATCACAAACATATTCATCATGAGGCTTAAGTAAATTTTCAAGATCATAAGAAACATTATCACCCCAATCATGATCATTGCAATAAGTAGCAGACATGACAAAACAAGCATGCCCCAGCTTGGGGTTTTGCATATTATTAGCACAACTGACATTAATAGAATTTATAGTAAAATTATTGTAATCATGATTTTCATTCAAGGAGCTATCATGAATCACTTCATAAATTTCTTCATCACAATTTTCAGATTCACGAGTCTCAAGCAAAACTTCATAAAGATAATCTAGTGCACACAACTCACTAGCAATTGGTTCATCATGATTGGATCTTTTAAAAAGATTAGCAAGTGGATGGGGATCCATATCAGTAGATTTTTAGCAAGTGAAGATGCAAGCATATAGAAGGTACATGGCAACACAAGCAAACATGAGATCTGACGAGAAAACAGCGAACGAAAAAGAAGGCGAATAAAACGGCAAATTTTTGTGAAGTGGGGGAGAGCAAAACGAGAGGCAAATGGAGAATAATGCAAATCGCAAGGAGATGAGATTTGTGATTAGGAACCTGGTATATGTTGAAGATCCTCCCCGGCAACGGCGCCAGAAATTCTTCCTGATGGTAGCTGGAACTACGTCGGTATTTCCCCGGAGAGGGAGGGATGATGTAGCACAGCGACGGTAGAGTATTTCCCTCAGTTATGAAACCAAGGTATCGAACCAGTAGGAGAACCAAGCAACACAACGTAAACAACACCTGCACACAAATAACAACACCTCGCAACCTGACGTGTTAAAGGGTTGTCAATCCCTTTCGGGTAACGGCGCCAGAAATTGGCAAGCGGGCGTGAGGTAAATTGTAGTAGATTGATAGATCGAACGCCAAATAAAATAAATAAAGATAAAACGAAGCAACGTATTTTTGTATTTTTGGTTTAATAGACCTGAATAAAAATGCAAAGGGAAATAGATCGCAAGGCAAATATATGAGAAGAAAGACCCGGGGGCCGTAGGTTTCACTAGTGGCTTCTCTCGAGAAAAAATAGCAACGGTGGGCAAACAAATTACTGTTGGGCAATTGATAGAACTTCAAATAATTGTGATGATATCCAGGCAATGATCATTATAGGCATCACGTCCAAGATTAGTAGACCGACTCCTGCCTGCATCTACTACTATTACTCCACACATCGACCGCTATCCAGCATGCATCTAGTGTATTAAGTTCATGGAGAAATGGAGTAATGCAATAAGAACGATGACGCGATGTAGACAAGATCCGTTTATCTATATGGCAGTAGATATAGATCCCGTCTTTTTATCCTTAGTAGCAACGATACATACGTGTCGTTTCCCCTTCTGTCACTGGGATCGAGCACCGTAAGATCGAACCCACTACCGGGCACCTCTTCCCATTGCAACAAATAGATCAAGTTGGCCAAAAAAACCCAAATATCGGATAAGAAATACGAGGCTATAAGAGTTCATGCATATAAGAGATCAAAGAAACTCAAATAACTTTCATGGATATAAAAAGATATGACTGATCATAAACTCAAAGTTCATCAGATCCCAACAAACACATCGCAAAAGAGTTACATCATATGGATCTCCAAGAGACCATTGTATTGAGAATTCAGCGAGAGAGAGAGAGAGAGAGAGAGAGAGAGAGAGCCATCTAGCTACTAACTACGGACCCGAAGGTCTACAACGAACTACTCACGCATCATCGGAGAGGCACCAATGGAAGTGGTGAACCCCTCCGTGATGGTGTCTAGATTGGATCTGGTGGTTCTGGACTCTGCGGCGGCTAGATGAATATTTTGACGCTTCTTCTAGGGTTTCTGGAATATTGTGGTATTTATAGAGCAAAGAGGTGGTCCAGGGGGCCCCTGAGGTGGGCACAACCCACCAGGGCGCGCCTGGGCCTCCTAGCGCGCCCTGGTGGGCTGTGCCCCCCTCGGGGCACCCCCCAAGTGCAACCAGGGCCCATTGCCTTCCTTCTGGCCCATAAAAAATCATCATGGAGTTTCGTGGCATTTGGACTCCGTTTGATATTGATTTCCTGCGATGTAAAAAACAACAACTGGCTCTTGGCACTATGTCAATAGGTTAGTACCAAAAAATGATATAAAATGACTAGAAAATGATTATAAAGCATCCAAGTTTGATAATAAAACAACATGGAACAATCAAAAATTATAGATACATTGGAGACGTATCACGCCCCAGGCCGAAGCCCCTGGACGGACCGTAAGTACCCCAAAGGCACTTGTACTTATATATCCATCCGGTTTTCCGCTTTGTGATTTTAATATACTGAATTACATGTTGTAGTCCGGCTCACGTCCTTCCCCAGCAATCCTCATCTTCGGGGAATTCGCTGGATCCGAACGTGATGGATAGCGGGTCGCCTCTGCCGGCCTCCTCCCCCAAAGCTACGGACAATGCCGAAGTGTTGTCCCAAAGGACCCTTCCGGGTCAGGGAGAGGTGCGAGAAGCCGCCAAGGTGGCGCCAGAGGGTGATACCTTTGCTGCCGGAAACATCTGCCAATCCGGAGGCGCCGGATACTTTGGTGGAAGCGCATCAGAATGCCACCATTGTGGAAGAACATCGTACCCTTATGGGTACGGTGGTTGAAAGGGTTCGGTCCACTAAAAGCAGATTGAACGAGGCCTACACTAGCCTTCTAAGAGGCTTTGAGGTATGTAATATATTGCCTTTTAGCTATATAAGAAAGATATCTGTGTATAGATAGTAGCCCCTGAGACTCTGTTCGATGTTCATAAAGAAAGGCCGAACAGGGGATCTAATGACTCGTACAGGAGATTAACATACATATATATATTTGAATCAAATAGGCTGCGATGCAGGCGTCAGCTTCCCATGCCGCCGAAGCGTCTGAGCTGAGGCAGAAGTTAGCGGAATAGCAAGGTATGTGATACCGAAAATGCGTCTGAAATAACATCAGCAATAATTTCTCATCTGAATGAATGTTATAACTTTGCTCATAGCTGACGCGTCTGAGGTCGAGACCCTCAAGAGCACGCTAACCGAGGCCAAGAAAGAGGCGGAGGAGGAACGAGCCGCCCGCCTAAAACATGAGTCAAGGGTGGAGGAAGTCTGGCAAGAACTCAAGGATGCTATAAGCAAATGTGAGTCCTTAGAGCGGAAAATTTTGGATCAAAAATCCGAACTTGCTAAGGCCCTTCAAAGTGCATAGGAGGCCCTGGCCGAAGCCCCAAAACGCCTTCCGGGAGATCCAAGAGGCAAAGCAGATTGCGGCTGGTAAGGCCTTTAATATGCAGAGCAAATTTGTGAGAAGGAAATACATCTTACTGACCCGAGTTTGGAGTTCTCCAGGAGCGTTTGCGGATCTGCCCCGGAGTGTTGCTGAAGCTGCGGAGTTCTTCCGAGCCGAAGAGGGGAGCACAACAGAGAAGTTGTTCTGGTCGCAATACCTTGCGCTAGAGCATCCAGTGTCCCTCAACGATCGGCTGAAACAGCTGACCAAACTGCATAGGATGGCCGGATTGGCCATGAAGGATTTTATAATCCGTTTGTGGCCTGCCGAACCCATACCCAGCAATTACTTCAGGCTCGTGAAGCGGCTGGTCAATGCCTGCCCCCCGACTTGATGCTGTAAAGCGGTCGGTCTGCATCGAAGGTGCATGGATGGCCTTTGCCCGTGTCAAGGTGCAGTGGGCGAAGATGAACGTCGTCAAGCTCGCGACCGAGGGACCGCCCGTAGGTAAAGAGCACCACACGCCGGAGCGGTATTTCGATGATGTCCTAGAAGGATCCCGCATTGTAGAGGGCCAATGTTCGAAGGACATCATTTTTGAATGAATGTATCTATGTTGTCCAATCATGTATTATGCAACAAGACTTATATATGATATGTTGCTTGCTTTATTTTAAAATGTTTCCTCTTGTGTGGCCGTTTAGGATATCTGAGAGTTGGCCAGTCGTCGGCTTCAGCCCCCACATAGGTAGTACGGGGGTGTTCGGGATAGCACATAAACACACTTGACCCAACGGCTTGGTCCATGAAGGTGGTGTAGTGCGGCGAACCAGGCAATTGGACTATGTGGCTTTATCGCTCTCACTTAGCCATAGGAGTTTTACAATGGGAGTGTGGGCGCAGCCCCTAGTATTGTTCGATTATCCAAACTTGGGTGTTGTGGATGCCCGGCCGGGTGAAGGCCGGCCTGTCGCGTAATGCGGAAAAAATCGCAAGAGATTTATACTTAGTCACCGAATAGCTGACCAGCTCTCGCCGCATCATGACAGTCAGTTTTCGGCTTTCTCTACCGAGGTGTTTGTCCGGGTGAACCGGAAACACAATCGCAGTAGTTCTCCCTTTACTACCTTAGCCGAACAAGCGGAACGTAAGGCAGCAACCACAGGAGCCGGGCAACCCAACTATTGACCAAAGACATGATTCGGAGCCGATGCATATAATGCTATGTTCGGGACGCCGAATTATACTATGAAAGTGTTCGGACTTTATTTAGTATTTAAGAAATGTACGTGGCTCAAAAGAGCCCCTGGCGATTTAAGTCGTACCGAGGTGTACATGACAATCAGACAAAAACAGGGAAATACAGATTAAGAGGTAGGCCAGTACCGCATAGGTTGGGCTAGAAACTGTTTCCATTATAGTCTGATTGATACGTGAAAACGTATTGGTACGAATAGTGCGGTAAGAAACAAGGCTATTTTACATGCCGAGCACAAGGGAAAGTTGTGTATGTGTCCTGAAAACGGACGAGGTGATCTTTAAAGACCCCTGAGGTACTCTGCCACGCGTCTACGCTGCTTTTCTCCTTGGTGTATTGTCCTTCAAGAGGATCATCGATCGGTGTTTTCATGATAGGCCTTGAAAAGAGGCCTTGGTACCATTGAAAAAGGTGATGTGGCTTGTAAGGAACCTGGAAAAAATAAAAGGAAATATGAGTATCCGGATAGGGTCTAGCCGTATTGTGGACTTTATCTTTATTATGCCTCCATCCTTTCCCATGGTATCTTTAGTGCATAATTATGTACGCGTGGTACATATGCCACAATTTGGTAGGGGCTGAGATGGAGGCCGAATTGCTAATCGAGCTCCTGACGAGTTGGGCTGTCGTACTATGGGGTAGTCCGGACTCGTTTGACAGTGTCCGGGGACTTGGCCGCCGATGTAATAGTTGGCTTGATAAGGCCGCCCTGTACTTCCGCTGCCAGGGCCGCGGTGTGCTCCTCAGTACGGAGGGAGCGTTCCATGTTTCCATTCTTTGAGATAGGCATAGTGTGGGACTGCATTGAAGCGAGCGAACGCGGTTCGTCCGAGCAGTGTGTGGTAGCCACTGCGGAAGGGGACGATGTCGAAGATCAAGTCTTCGCTTCGGAAGTTGTTCGGCGAACCGAAGCCGACCTCCAATGTGATTGAGCCCGTGCAGCGGGCCTCTACACCAGGTATTACTCCTTTAAAGGTAGTTTTGGTGGGCTTGATTCTTGACGGATCAATACCCATCTTCCGGACTGTGTCCTGATAGAGCAGGTTAAGGCTGCTGCCGCCGTCCATGAGGACTCACGTAAGGTGGAATCCGTCAATGATTGGATCGAGGACCAGTGCGGCCGAACCTCAGTGATGGATACTGGTCGGATGGCCCTTGCGATCAAAGGTGAGTGGACATACCGACCATGGGTTGAATTTTGGGGCGACTGGCTCTATCGCATAGACGTCCCTTAGCACGCGCTTGTGCTCCCTCTTGGGGATATGAGTAGCGTATATCATATTCACCGTTTTGACTTCCGGGGGGGATTTCTTCTGTCCCCCTGTGTTCGGTGGACGAGGCTCCTCGTCGTCGTCCTCGCTGGGCGACCCTTTCTCCTTATGTTCGGTACTTAACATACCGTCCTGTTTAAAGACCCAACAACTTCTGTTTGTATGATTGGCAGGCTTGTCGGGGGTGTTGTGAATCTGGCAGGGTCGATCAGGTATTCGGTCCAAGCTGTATGTGCCCTCTCTATTTCTTTTGAACGGCTTCTTCCGCTGACCGGACTTGGAGCCGCTGAATCCGGCGTTGACCGCCGTATCCTCTATATTATCATTTTTGCTTCGACGCTTATGTTTGTTGCGTCGGGGCCTTCCGTTGCCGTTTCTAGCTTCGAAAGTGCCAGGGTCGCTAGTACTGTTGCTGCTACGGGCTAGCCAGCTATCTTCGCCCGCGCAAAAGTGGGTCATTAGTGCTGTAAGGGCTGCCATGGACTTCGGCTTTTCTTGGCCGAGGTGTCGAGCGAGCCATTCGTCGCGGATGTTGTGCTTAAAGGCCGCTAGGGCTTCGGCATCCGGACAGTCAACAATCTGGTTCTTTTTAATTAGGAACCTAGTCCAGAATTTCCTGGCCGGCTCTCCGGGCCGCTGGACTATATGACTGAGGTCCGGCATCCGGAGGCCGGATATAAGTGCCTTGGAAGTTGTCTCTAAAGGCATCTTCCAAGTCTTCCCAGCTTCTAATAGAGTTTTCTGGGAGGCTGTTTAACTAGTGCCGAGCTGGTCCCTTGAGTTTTAGAGGGAGGTACTTGATGGCATGTCAATCATCATCGCGCGCCATGTGAATGTGGAGAAGAAAATCTTCAATCCATACTGCGGGATCTGTTGTGCCATTGTATGATTTGATGTTCACGGGTTTAAACCCTTCTCGGAACTGGTGCTCCATTACCTCATCGGTGAAGCATAGGGGGTGTGCGGCGCCTCTGTATCGGACCATGTCATGACGCAGTTCGGATGAAGTCCGTATGCAGTTTTCGGCCCGGGCGTGGTTATGCTTGTCGCGCCAGGCTTGATAGCCGTCTTCTCGCACCGGAGCACGCCCCCGCAATCCGTAGATTGATCTTGTCTGACCTGCTCTATTTTCCAGGTCCTGTCGTAGGTCATATGTGTATTCCCGAGCTGTTGTTGTTGGGGAACGTAGTAATTTCAAAACAAAATCCTATGCACACGCAAGATCATGGTGATGCATAGCAACAAGAGGGGAGAGTATGTCCACGTACCCTCGTAGACCGAAAGCGGAAGCGTTAGCACAACGCGGTTGATGTAGTCGTACGTCTTCACGATCCGACCGATCCAAGTGCCGAACGCACGACACCTCCGAGTTCAGCACACGTTCAGCTCGATGACGTCCCACGTGCTCCGATCCAGCAAAGCTTCACCGGAGAGTTTCGTCAGCACGACGGCGTGGTGACGGTGATGATGATGCTACCGACGCAGGGCTTCGCCTAAGCACCGCAACAATATTACCGAGGTGGAATATGGTGGAGGGGGCACCGCACACGGCTAAGAGATCAATGATCAATTGTTGTGTCTATGGGGTGCCCCCTGACCATGTATATAAAGGAGTGGAGGGGGGAGAGGGCCGGCCCCTATGGCGCGCCCTGGAGGAGTCCTACTCCCACCGGGAGTAGGATTCCCCCCTTCCAAGTAGTAGGAGTAGAAGTCAAGGAAAGGGAAGAGAGAAGAGAAGGAAGGAGGGGGCGCAGCCCCTCACCCTAGTCCAATTCGGACTAGGCCTTGGGGGCGCGCAGCCTCTCCTCTCTCTTTCCCCTAAAGCCCAATAAGGCCCATATATTCCCCGGCGAATTCCCGTAACTCTCCGGTACTCCGAAAAATACCCAAATCACTCGGAACCTTTCCGATGTCCGAATATAGCCGTCCAATATATCGATCTTTACGTCTCAACCATTTCGAGACTCCTCGTCATGTCCCCGATCTCATTCGGGACTCCGAACTACCTTCGGTACATCAAAACACATAAACTCATAATACCGATCGTCACCGAACTTTAAGCGTGCGGACCCTACGGGTTCGAGAACTATGTAGACATGACCGAGACACCTCTCCGGTCAATAACCAATAGCGGAACCTGGATGCTCATATTGGCTCCTACATATTCTACGAAGATCTTTATCGATCAAACTGCATAACAACATACGTTGTTCCCTTTGTCATCGGTATGTTACTTGCCCGAGTTTCGATCGTCGGTATCCTCATACCTAGCTCAATCTCGTTACCGGCAAGTCTCTTTACTCGTTCCGTAATACATCATCCTGCAACCAACTCATTAGTTGCATTGCTTGCAAAGCTTATAGTGATGTGCATTACCGAGAGGGCCCAGAGATACCTCTCCGACAATTGGAGTGACAAATCCTAATCTTGATCTATGCCAACTCAACAAGTACCATCGGAGACACCTGTAGAGCACCTTTATAATCACCCAGTTACGTTGTGGCGTTTGGTAGCACACAAAGTGTTCCTCCAGTATTCGGGAGTTGCATAATCTCATAGTCATAGGAACATGTATAAGTCATGAAGAAAGCAATAGCAATATACTAAACGACCAAATGCTAAGCTAACGGAATGGGTCAAGTCAATCACATCATTCTCTAATGATGTGATCCCGTTAATCAAATGACAACTCATGTCTATGGTTAGGAAAATTAACCATCTTTGATCAACGAGCTAGTCAAGTAGAGGCATACTAGTGACACTCTGTTTGTCTATGTATTCACACATGTATTATGTTTCCGGTTAATACAATGTAGCATGAATAATAAACATTTATCATGAAATAAGGAAATAAATAATAACTTTATTATTGCCTCTAGGGCATATTTCCTTCAGTTGTTTCTCTGCTTTTACGGCGAGGTGGTGCGGGCCGGTGTTCGGCTTGACTTGGCGTTCTGTCCCGACCACGTGGTGGTCGGTCAGGTCCATCAGCCGCGTTACGCGCGGGTGGTATGGGCTCCAGCGCCTCATCGTCGAATTGGGGTAGTAGCTTATGCTTCGGGTAACTCTTTGTAGGGCGTTCGAGGCCGTATTCTTCGGCTGCCAGGACATTAGTCCATCTGTCGTTGAGCAGATCTTGGTCAGCTTGAAGCTGCTTCTGCTTCTTTTTCAGGCTTCTTGCAGTGTCAATTAGCTAGCGCTTGAAGCGCTCTTGGTCGAGGGGTTCCTCCGGCACGATGAAATCTTCATCGCCGAGGCTCACGTCCTCTTCGGAGATCAGTAGGTAATTACTATCCTCTGAGTCCTCGTTCTCGACGGGATCGTCAGGGTCAACTTGCCCCTCCTCCCAATCATCATGTTCGGATGTTTGCTTGACGGGGTCTTCGGGGTGTTCGGCGTTTTCTAGGGTATTATCGTCTCTGGTGCCAGTAATGCTGTCTTTGTCACGGCGCGATTTTGAGCAGCGCCGCTGACGTCGACACTTTGGAGGGGCTTCGCAGGCTTGTCCTCATCCGGATCCTTCTTGCCGTCGTCGTCCTCCCTTGGTGTGCCCACCATGTATACGTCGTATGTGGAAGTGGCTGTCCATCGTCCGGTAAACGAAGGGTCTTGGCCTTGTTTCTCTCCGGCATCGTCGTCCATACCGTCGATGTCTTCGAAGGCATAATCAAGCACGTCGGTTAAATCCTCGACAGTGGCTATGAAGTGGGTGGTGGGTGGGACGTAAAATTCCCTGCTCTCAGCCCCTAGTCCGGGCTGGGCATAATTCGGAAGCGGTTCCTCTGTGATGGCGAGGGATCTCATTAAGTCCAAAGCCTCGTTTAAGAGTGAGGTTTGGATGAGGATAGAAGTTCCCTGGCCGAGCTCGCATGACGCAGACTTCGAGGGTTCGGAGCTAGCGTCCGGAGAAGTGTCCGGCTTTTTGACGACTGTCGGTGACACTGTTCTCTCTGGTTCTCCAGTGTTGGGCTCTATGGCCGCAGAGAGTCCGGCGGGCTCTAGACTCCCGTCTTCGGACCTGATGACGCGCTCTGGATCTAAGGCTGGAGCGGTGGTTGGGGCCGCGAACCCTTGGAAGATCAAGTCTCCTCGGATATCAGCGACATAGTTCAGATTTCCAAAACTGATCTGGTGACCAGGGGCGTAGCTGTCGATCTGCTCTAGGTGGCCAACCGAGTTGGCACGCAATGCGAAGCCGCCGAATACAAAGATCTGGCTGGGGAGAAAAATCTTATTCACAGCAGCATTGTTGTAGATGATCGATGGAGCCATTGAGCCTTTCGACAACGGCACAGTGGAACTCTCAATGAAAGCACGAATGCCGGTGTCAAAACCGGCAAATCTCGGGTAGGGGGTCCCGAACTGTGCGTCTGAGGATCGAAGGTAACAGCAGGCAGGGGACATGATGTTTACCCAGGTTCGGGCCCTCTTAAAGGAGGTAATACCCTACTTCATGCTTGATTGACTTTGATGAGTATAGGGGTTACAAGAGTTGATCTACCTCGAGATCGTAATGGCTAAACCCTAGATGTCTAGCCTGTATGATTATGATTACCCCTATGGACTAAACCCTCCAGTTTATATAGACACCGGAGGGGGCTAGGGTTTGTACAGAGTCGGTTTACAGAGAAAGGAATCTTCATATCCGAACGCCAAGCTTGCCTTCCACGCCAAGGGGAGTCCTATCCAGACACGGGGGAACGCCTTCCATCTTGTATCTTCACGGCACATGAGTCCGGCCGATGTCACATAGCCCGGACGCCCGAGGACCCCCTGAACATGGACTCCATCAACCATACTCGGCACGGACGGCCATATCTTTGGAATAGGCCGCCACGAGCTGGGCGTGGGCGGCCGCGATCTGGGCTCGTGCAGGCTCCGTCGTGGCAAGGTATGCCGCGCAGGCACGGACGGCTGCTCGAACTCTCTCGGCGATTGCCAACTCTTTGGTCGTGGGTTGCCGACCGTTGTCGGAGAAGCTTCGTTCGATTTGTGCGGTGACCGCCACGAGCTGGGCGTGGACGGCCTCGACATGGTAGTGGGCGGCCTCCATCAGGGCTAAGGTCGCCGCTGCGGAACGGACAGCTGATGTGCTGCTCTCGCCAGTTGTTATCCCTAAGGCAGATGCTGCTGCCGCCGCCTGAGAAGAAACAGCGGCCATTTGGGCTACCTTGGCCGTCCGGATGTAGACCGCGGTCGCCCTCACGAAGATTGTTAGCACGCGCCTGGCGGCTGCGGCCACGCTCTCGCCGGAGTGGGCCGCCGAAGTTGCCCTCACGACGTGGGTCCACGTCCCCATCTTTCACCGACGATGAATGAACAGTAAAATGATATTTGGGGAGTGAGCTAGTGTGCTTGACACGTCGGCTGTGGACTGTAGCCGACGCACCTTCTCGCCCAAGCCATAGGCGTACTATACACCGACGGTGCTCCAAGATATTTTGTGCTGCATCTCACAAGGTTGGTGATAATAAACTGTGTGCGATCTACTTGATTTATCGTCTCGATTTGAATTACGTAATGGGGTCACAGCTACAAAGGATGGTGTTTGAATTGCTAGAACTTTTATCTGCAGTGAACATGCAACTATAGGTGTGTCGTCAAAAAAATTGGAATTATTCAGGGTTCGTTTGGACGTTTTCATACATTAACTTGGTTTTGTAGGCATTTCAGGTGCATAATTCAAATTTGAACTACATGCACATGCTCTAGTGCATATAAACGGGTTGAAAAATCAAATATGTGTCCTTGGTTGCATGCTTAGGTCCCATGCAAGAAATGGGAATGAATGTCACACACCCTGCCACCGTCACTCGGCCACAAAAATTGAGATACCTGGTTTTTAAATTCTAGTAAATCCAAAAAAAATCATGAAACTTGGCATGCTATCATGGAGCGGCATCAACATGCCATGGTAAAAATTTTGTCCCATTTGGGGCAGGTTTGGGTATAAGCTTCTCACAACAAGCGTGATGGTTTCGGTAGGGAACGTGCCACCTTTGGGGACGAAACAATATCCATTGCCTCTTATTGCTTTCAAAATATTTTGAGTGTCAACATAGAACAACAGGAGTGTTGTGTTTAATTTTGGAATTTTTCGGGGTTCGTTTGGACATTTTTATACATTAACTGGGTTTCCCAGGCATTTTATATGCATAATTCAAATTTGAACTACATGCACATTCTCCAGTGCATATAAACTGGTTGAAAAATCAAATTTGTGTCCTTGGTTGTATGCTTAGGTCCCATGCAAGAAATGGGAATGAATTTCAAACACCCTGCCACCCTCACTCGGCAGCAAACATTGAGATACCTGGTTTTTAAATTCTAGTAAATCCAAAACTCATCTGAAATTCATGAAACTTGGCATGCTATCATGGAGCGGCATCAAAATGCCATGGTAAAAAATTTGTCCCATTTGGAGCAGGTTTGGGTATAAGCTTCTCACAAACCAGAGCTTCTCACAACAAGCGTGATGGTTTCGGTAGGGAACGTGCCACCTTTGGGGACGAAACGATATCTGTTGCCTCTTATTGCTTTCAAAAAAAATCAAGTGTCAACATAGAACAACAGGAGTGTTGTGTTCAATTTTGGAATTTTTCGCGGTTTGTTTGGACATTTTTATACATTAACTAGGTTTCCCAGACATTTTATCCGCATAATTCAAATTTGAACTACATGCACATTCTCTAGTGCATATAAACTGGTTGAAAAATCAAATATGTGTCCTTGGTTGCATGCTTTGGTCCCATGCAAGAAATGAGAATGAATTTCAAACACCTTGCCACCGTCACTCCGCCGCAAACATTGAGATATCTCGTTTTTAAATTCTAGTAAATCCAAAACTCGTCTGACATTCATGAAACTTGGCATGCTATCATGGAGCAGCATCAACATGCCATGGTAAAAAATTTGTGCCATTTGGGGCAGGTTTGGGTATAAGCTTCTCACAAACCAGAGCTTCTCACAAACAAGCGTGATGGTTTCGGTAGGGAACGTGCCACCTTTGGGGACGAAACGATATCCGTTGCCTCTTATTGCTTTCAATTTTTTTTGAGTATCAACATAGAACAACAGGAGTGTTGTGTTCAATTTTGAAATTTTTCGGGGTTCGTTTGGACATTTTTATACATTAACTGGGTTTTCCAGGCATTTTATGTGCATAATTCAAATTTGAACTACATGCACATTCTCCAGTGCATATAAACTGGTTGAAAAATCAAATATGTGTCATTGGTTGCATGCTTAGGTCCCATGCAAGAAATGGGAATGAATTTCAAACACCCTGCCACCGTCACTCGGCCGCAAACATTGAGATACCTGGCTTTTAAATCCTAATAAATCCAAAACTTGTCTGAAATTCATGAAACTTGGTATGCTATCATGGAGCAGCATCAACATGCCGTGGTAAAAAATTTGTCCCATTTGGGGCAGGTTTGGGTATAAGCTTCTCACAAATCTTAGCTTCTTACAACAAGCATGATGGTTTCGGTAGGGAATGTGCCACCTTTGGGGATGAAACGATATCCGTTGCCTCTTATTGCTTTCAAAAAAATTCTAGTGTCAACATAGAACAACAAGAGTGTTGTGTTTACTTTTGGAATTTTTCGGGGTTCGTTTGGACATTTTTATATATTAACTGGGGTTTCTAGGCATTTCATGTGCATAATTCAAATTTGAACTACATGCACAAGCTCGAGTGCATATAAATTGGTTGAAAAATCAAATATGTGTCCTTCGGGGCATGCTTAGGTCCCATGCAAGAAATAGGAATGAATTTCAAACACCAGGGCACTGTTGATTGCCGGCAAAACGTGGAGATACTTTGTTTTTAAATTCTAGTAAATCCAAAACTCGTCTGAAATTCATGAAACTTGGCAATGCTATAATGGAATGGCACCCGACATGTTGTGGTATTTTTCGTGACCATTTTTTTCGTGTCCATTTTGAGAGAAGGCGCACTCGAATAACAGCCAACAAAGGCATTTTGAAACAAATAGCTGTCACTGTAACATCTCAAATGTTTTGTATAATTTAAATTGTGCGCGTTCTATTAACCATTCACAAGACGCCACGCCTCACTCTTTTAATGGCTAGGAGGTGCCGTGCGGACATGTGCTTGAGTGCTTGACTAAACAGAAGGCGTGCGAGCTGTACTCCAATACGGAGGCTCACCGGGAAGCGTGTGAGTTGTACGCCGCACAGGCTCACCGGGAAGCGAGCCCTTTGACTTCCATGGCCGCCCGCCTTGCTTGCATCCTCTACATTAATGGCGCCCAAGCCGCAGTTTAATACGGTTTTTAAATATAAAACATTCATCGCAAACGACAGCTTCCCCTGGAAGCGAAGAGAAAATGTGCCGAGCAGGATTTCTGCAGCTCTTGATCGCAAACGTTTTAGATAGAACACCCGTATGCAAAGTGAGAGCTATGGTCTTCCCCCTTAACTCAAGGGAAAATCCGCAGCACAGGATTTGTGCATCCCTTCAACGCAAACTATTGTTTTGGATGACCCATCTGCAACCACGTACAAACAATTTGGTAAAAATTTGCATCTATCATATTGGGTATGTTGCCATTTGTCAAACTGGAAAGATTTACATTCGTTGATCTAGTAACGTTGCCATTTGTCAATCCTTGTAACACTGCGATTTGTCAAAATATGCAGCTAGAAGTCAGTAGCACTATCTAATTTTTGCAACTAAAATTCAGTAATTAAGCATAGATTTCATTCATAGATTAAGCAGTCGTTCTTAATTTATACAAACAGTTCAACTCGACAGCTGAACCGACCAAACTTTTCCCCAATTGTTGCCAACCACGTACTGAAATAGCTAGTTTAACTATATATACTAGCTAATTTTTAGTACGTTGTACAGTTCGACCACATATCTATAGTCAGATGAACTGAACAAAATAGCCCCTAAATACTACTACTACCACGGAGGGGCTTTGTGCTACTTACGGCAGCCTCTCCTCTGCCGAGCACGCTCAGTAAGAGGCAGAGGAGGAGGAGGAGGAGGAGCCTACCGACGAGCTGGAGAAATGCAATACGGTGCCTGCCGCTGCTGCACGTTCAGTGACGCTCGCCAGCTCGAACGCCCACTGCCGCTCCAAACGATCCCTCTCGAAGCGGCCGGACTGCTCGTAGATCTCCTGATTCCTCGCCTCTGCATCGGTGTGTGCTACGGCCACTGCTGCGGTAAGGCTCTTTGCGTGCTCGACGAGGCGCTCCTCCTCCCGCAGGAACTCGATGTAGCGCGCAAGGTCGCTGACACACGTGCGGGCCTCCACCTTCGTCTCCCTCCTTCGGGCGGCGGTGGCGGAGCGGGTGATGATCCCAGCGGTCGACGGTGGGCTGGCGGCCACGGCGGCCGACGATGGGGTGGCGGCCACGACCACCACCTCCCGCCTTCGGGCCGCGGTGGCGGAGCGGGTGATGACCACGGTGGCCGTCAGTGGGGTGGCGGCGACGACGGCCACCTCCCGCCTTCGGGCCGCGGCGGCGGAGCGGGAGATGGCCCTGGCTTTCGATGATGATGTGGCGGCAACGGCGACCGGCAACAGCTGCCGACAGGCAGCGGTGGCGGAGCGTGTGGTGGGTGTTCCGCGCACACCCAACAGGGATGCCACGCGCACTACACTACGGCGGGGACTGCGCCGCCACCGTGGTGTAGCCTCCTAGCTGGAGCTGTCCTCTGATGACGGCGGAGTGGCTGAGCGACGACAACGGACCAGTGCCATTGGCGATTGTGGGAGAAGCACACGAGATAAGCTATAGGGAGGGAGGGGAAATGCGACGCAGGACTCGCCGGCCGTGAGGGTATTTATAGCATGCCGGTAAGCATTGGGATTTGGGGGATTTCACCGAGTTGGGCAGGAAGCTTGCGCGGGAACCTGCGAGGTTGCGCGGGAACGGGCTCACCGACGATTCATTGGCGCCACTTCGAGCCACCGTTTGGCCAAAAGAACGCCCCCGCGCGCTGCGCAAGCTTGCGTTGTAAGCCGTCTGTGGCAGCGGGGTGACAAGACGTGCGAGAGGAGGACGAAAGGACACGTACACATACGGTTAATACAAAAAAAGTTTGCGATTTAATTACCTACTATACCCCGTCCTGATTTATAAGTACGATTTAACTAATAAAATACAAATGCAAGTCCTACTACGGCGGTTCACAGCTCCAGTCTTGGGCCTTTAGCAGGCCTGCCTCCAAGAGTCGCCGACTTCATACCTCTCCTTCGGCCTCCCTGGACCTTTTTCATGTTAAGCCGCCAATGATGCAACCCGGCCCCTCCTGGGCGGGTCACACCTCGAAGCTATATCCTCAACGGGTACAAAGAGAGAACCTCGGTTTTTTTTATTGCATGGAGAGAGCCTCGGGCTCACGTGACGCATGTGGACTCTTTGACCGGTCAATAAATAAAATACAAAGCTATACGTTGATCCAGTGACCATACAATCATCATAAGTCGTACATAGTAATCGTATTGACCGTATTCTTAAGTACAGTGATCAAACTGAGCTATCAAGACAAGTTCGATGACCACTAGTACATTTTACTCTTTTACGGCTGAGTAGAAAGTTTGCACGGCCGAGTTAACTCTCCTATGGAGACCGGCCGATAAGCAGGCATGCAGCAGCGAGAGGGATACACGCGAGAGACATCATGGATAGACTTGACTTACGCCATGCGCGCGCTCATGGAAAACGTCTCGTCGATCGGGCACGGCGGATAGCAGCCGGACCCCGGTAATTGGCGAGGCTGATTGAGCCCCGTCAACCGTCAAGGAATCTATCTTTATCTTCTGCTGCTTCTGCTCTGCCTGCCTCCCTGCCTGCCTTTGCCGTGTCCGTGGCCAGGACAGCGGGCGCTGAAATCTATGGTACACCATGCACTTGATGAGTGGTGGCACTGGCAGTGACCCATTGTATTTTCCCCGCTTTTCGTTCTCCTTTTGGGAAAGATTTTCTGGTCCGGGGTCATGGTGACTGGCTTAGCTGCTTAAGAAAAAGCGCAATTGTACAAATGGGAATGGAATGTGGGAACTTGGTGATGAGGATTGGCCTTTTTTTTCCTTCTTTTTTTCTTTTTTTGTTGCTGCGGGTGATGAGGATTGGCCTTCACAAGGCATGCATTTTCCGCCGATTCTTTGTAGTACCACAGAAAAATCTCTTCGTACTACTCAAAGTTGACAAACCCAACGTAAAAAGAGTTCACAAAAACCACACGATTACAAATGGCAAACCCAAAATAGAGAAAGAGGAAGTGGTCGTGAGCAATCCACTGATGCGCAAAAGGCCCTTTTCCATATCCGAGTAGTAGTATCACACTGGGTGCTGCCATAAAACCACATGCTTTATTCGACGTTTGTACGGTGAGCAGTGCCAAATATTTGCCGTAAGGTCCTTTTAGGAAAAAGGGTAATCTGAGAGGGGAAACAGAGGCATGCATGCAGCAGCATCGTTCCTTTGCGCTGCGCCATAAAGTGTATTCTTCGCAAAATCGCAAGACACCAAGGGCAGCTTTTTCACCGAGTGCTTTGTAGATATCGGAGGATCGTACGCTCCGGCCCGGCCGCTTTATCAAAAGGAAACGCACAAAAAGGAGCGGCAAATGAGTTCGAGATGGGAGCGGTGTGCGTGGAAATGGCAGCAACGGGGCACCACCATTGGCCCCGCACGCTTGCATCCACTCGGGGAACAGCGCTACAGTGGGCACCCCCCTCAACTCGTCTCAAATCATCAGGCCACCAACAGTGCCATACGTACCCATGGTGGATGGCTGCGTGCGCACACACGTGGGAAGCACTTTTCAACTCTCATCATCGATTGATAATATATGCACTCTGGTGAATGAATATATAAATATAAATATATATTGGACCTCTTATGGTGTGGCTAGTATTTACACAAGGCTTCCAGGAGTTGTGCTTAGTACCAATCTGGGGTAATGATAAGCAAGAAAAGTGAAAAATAAGAAGGCCAATATACATAATCATTCCCTCCTCAATACTCTCTCTCTCGCGCGCTCGCTCGCTCGCCCTTTATCAAAACCTCGCCACCGAAAAAGAAGATGGCGTGGAGATGGATCAAACAAGTCAATAGCAACAGCCTAGAGTTATCAAAACCCAGAACCAATCCATGGAGCGACCACACTAGACCTGGCCGCCCCCACGGCCATCGCCGTCGCCATCGTGCTCGTGCGCCTCCTCCTCCACGTCCCCCACTCTGATGAGCGGGGCCCTCTCCGAGACGCACTGCTCCTTTCCTTCCTCCGCCGTACAAACAGCACCGCTGCCGCTGAAGCTGCTGCTGCTGCTCTCGCTGTCTCCATCCACCGCATTCGTGTCGCCATTGCTGCTGCCGATGCTGCTAGAGCTGGTCATGGACATGAGCCCTTCCTCCAGCTTCTGTAGCGCGTCGTCGTTGCCGCTCTCGCTGATCGGCACGTAGCCGTTTTTGTTCTTGTTTCCACCGGCATTGCCAGTAGTTACCGCTGCTTTGGTGCTAGCGGCAGCACTGTCGCTTGATGTGTTGGTGTTGCATTCGGAGTTGTTGGAGCTGGTAGTGGGTTTCGTCAGCTCCTTGGCGCGCGCCACCTCGACGTCCCAGTCAGTGGCGGCCACGGCGCGCGCCATCCACACCGCGCAGGCGGCCTGCGCCGCCAGGAGGCCCAGCCACAGGCCAGCGAAGCCAAGGCGCGCGCCGAAGGCCAGCGCCAACCCCACCGGCATGCCCACGAGGTAGAAGGAGGCCAGGTTAATGCGAGCGCCGCTGGCGGGCCGCGCGCTCCCCCGGAGCACCCCGCACCCGGCGGTCTGCGGGAAATTGCCGAGCTCGCACAGCCCCGCGATTGGGAGCGCCACCGCGGTGAGCCGCAGGATTTCCGAGTCCGACGTGAACATGCGGCCCCAGTGGTTTCGGACGGATACCATGAAGGTGGAAGCTACGGCGCCAATGACGAGGCCGATGAAGAGCGCGGCGCCAGCGGCGCGGCGGGCGCCCGCCGGGCGACCCGCGCCGAGCTGGTGGCTGACGCGCGTGGACGCGCCCTGGCCGAGCGAAGACGGGAACACGTAGACGAGCGACGTGGCCTGGATGAGGATTCCCATGGAGGCCACGGTGGCGCGCGGGTTGGGTAGAAGCCCAGACAGCACGATCATGAGCTCGTACCACCACCACTCGAGGCAGACCGCGGTGGCAGTGGGAACGGCGAGACGGAGCATCGCCCCCCAGCCGCGGAGGCAGTCGGAGGTCGGATCCACCCACGAGTCCTTGTGGGCCCCCGAGATGGCGAGGAAGCATAGAAGCGCCAGGAGCAGGTTGAGGTCGGTGAGCGCAACGGCGAGCGCGACGCCGGCGACGCCCATGCGGAGGCGCACCACGAGGAGGTAGTTGATTGGCCCGTGGAGCAGCACGGAGAAGAGGGAGCACGCGGTGATGGGCAGCGTGAGGTTCTGCGACCGGAGGTACACCCGCAGCGGGTGCAGGACGGCCAGCACCGCCAGGTCGGCCGACGCGTAGGCCGCGAACGTCTGCGCGGCGCTGGCCACGCCCTCGTCCTGGCCGAGCAACTTGAGTATGTGGCCCGTGGAGGTGATCCACAGGAGGGAGATGGGCAGCGCCACCGCGAGGAGCAGCAGCACGGTCCGGTGGAGCGCGAGCGCCAGCAGCTTGCCTCGGCGCGCGCCGAAGGCCTGGCCGCAGATGGGCTCCATGCCGAGCGCCAGCCCGGAGAGCACGGAGTAGCCCGTGATGTTGGCGAAGCCGAGCGCGAGTGAGCCGCCGGCGAGCGCCAGCTCCCCCAGCTGGCCGAGGAAGAGCATGGAGATGAAGCTGCGCGAGTACATGACGAGCCCCGTCACTGCCATGGGCACCGACAGCCGCCCGATCGCCCGCGCCTCGCCGGCCACCTGGTGCCATCCGTACACACGAGCGCACGTAAGATTATTATTAAGTCGATCGGCTCAGAAAAGCAAACTAGCTCGAGGAGCTTTCCTTTTCCTCCCGGCCGGTTGCTGTTACTGGCCAGGCAGTAAATAAACATTAAGCAGCTAGCTAGGCAGTGACCTTTCACGTACTGTAGCTAGCAGCTGAATGTCTACCCTGCTTGTACGTGTGCATGCTAGAATGAAATTTTTACCGGCCGGACGGGCAGCAGGCACATGCAGATGCAGGTAGAGGTAGCTAGAGACTAGAGAATGTGCGCATCTACATGCAGAGCACGCACGCGCGTGTACCTTGGAGAGCGCCAGTGCGCGGGCGCGGTGGTGGCTGTCGTCGTCGTCGTGGTGGTCACCCACGGGGTGGAGCAGGTGGGAGGAATTCTTGAAGCAGGCGAGGGGCGGCGGAAGGTGCGGCGGCGAGGGGGGAGGGCTGGCGCCGGTGTTGCACATGATGGCTCAAGGCCGGCTGGAAAGTGCTCCCCGGCCGGCGGCGCGCGGCGCGCGTCTCCCTCGATCCCTCCTCTATCTGTATCGATCTTTCCACTGTTGGAGGAGATATTAGCCGCTGGCTGCTGTCCAGTGGTGATTGGTGGGCGGTACAAGCTACAAGTACATTTGACTCGTTAGCTTACAAAGCCCAGCTTTCTCTCTCTCTCCGTGGGATTGGTGCTTGTTGGTTCGGCCTTTTGGTCTCCTGGACAGAGGTGAGGCTGGCTGGTGAGTGGCGAGTGATGAGGAGGAGCTCTTTGCTGCTTGCTTCGGGTCGCAATGTGGGAGGGGGGGCTGGGCTGGCCCGTATATATACACGCGCGCGCGGTGGCGGGGGAAGGGAGCGGAAGGCACGTACGTGTCCGAATTCGCGCGCGGGGCCGGGCCGGCCGGAGCGTTTTTCATCATGGAATGAATGAATGGAATATGTACTAGTACTATTTCTTCCGGGCTGGAAGAATTGAGTGAAGTTGGCTCCGCATATATGCGCCTGTCTCAGAATTCCCCTATCCCTTCGGACGTGGAATGGCATAATCTCGCACGCCTCATCTGTCGGAAAATCGGACCCAACAACTTCGCCTCCCTCCCCGCCCCTGACAGCGAAGTCGTCGACGCAGATTAATTACCCCGTTGCTTTTGCCCTCCCCCGGTAATTATCTACTGTATCACGCAAGTGGCCCCGTGACGGGTGAATAATCAGTGGCTCACCGCCGAACTGCACGTAGAGTAAGGCTTGGGATTGGCCTCTCCGCTTGACCTACAGTGCTAGCTTGCGCCGCGCGGTTATTCTCGACGGGTTACTTCTTTTCGGTTCTCACCTCAACTTTTTTACTTTTGCTAGCTACCCAAGACGTCGTATGTACAGAGCCATCAGCCATGCATGCTGTCGAAGTTTGGATCGATCGTGTCCAGGAGCTAGCTAGGTAGGCACCATTCATTTTCACCCACAAAGTACCGGGCAGCAGCGCGTCTCCGCGCTCTGAACCAACCAAGTTTACTGCGTTGAGTTCCTCACCGCACCAGAATGTGAGAATGACACCATTAGCTGAGGGAGCTAGGGCGATAAGAACCGATCAATCGGGTCGCTCTGCGCGCCTGTCCGTGCGCGCTTAATGGCGCTACACGTTGAAATCAACCAGAAGCAGAAGAGCAGAGGCTCGTGCCATGCCATGCATGCATATATCTGCCTGCACTTGCCCTGTCTGCCTGTCTCTCTGCATTGTTCACTGCTACTTGCGCACAGCGATCGATCGGCCACTGGCGCTGGTGGCATGGCGGTGGTCCCTGCGAGTGAATGAAATGAAAAGAATAATTGTTCCCTTTTCAGAGTGGCAGCTAGCATTTTATCCTCGCCCCTGGCCCTGGGGCATGCAGTGCAGGATTTTGCAATCTAGCGAGACGATTCGTCAGAATTAAGCCGGTATCTGTGCAGCAAAAACCCTGTATAGCAGCGGCTGGCTATAAGCCGGTGCCATAGCCAACATGTATATTAGTAGATCAAAAGAGTGTACTATTTATTTTATTATGTGACCCATCTTTCATTCTTACAAAGTGCCTAGGAACACGTGCTCACGAAGAGCCCGCTTACCTTCTCTCTCCTTTTCTCTTTCCTCCAACTAAGCAGAAATATATTGTTTATTCCTTATAGTCCGCTGACTCAGCTTTATTGTACTTGATTTTATTCGCTCTCTTCCTCTGTACCCACTTTGGCTCCTCCGCCATCCTCCGTTGGTTACTGATAAAATCACTGCCATTTGAATCTGAACATGGCAATAGTACGTACGAAGCAGTGACCGTTCATTCTACATTCTACCAAAGGCTGTATGTATGGCTCGTGTCTTGCAATACGTTCCTTTCATTCCACTGCAGCCCAGAGCATCCTCACACACTCTGGGCGTGGACTTTGCATTCGCTTCCTTGGCTGCACGGTTGCCCAACACTGGCAGTGCTACTGAATTTGTGCCTTCCGCAACTTGACGCACCATCCCTGTCAGCCAGGTGGCCTCCATTGCGGACGTTCAAGAAGCATGCTCTAATTGATGCTGGATCTTGATGTCTAGCGTGTAACGTTCGTTCCGGTGCCTGTCTACGCTTTAGCCCCCATCAGCTTATCTGTGTGCAGCTGCTTTTAGCCGCTTTGTTTCTGTTGCTAAATAGGTGTCGCTCCGTAGTATTCCATATCTACAACCAAAAAAAAAAGGTCGAAAGACGGCACTACGGACATCCTCGTCCAAGATTGCTTATCCCGAACGGTTCATCAAATCTGAGAACAAAAAGAGACAATTGTGGGTTGGTACCACATGTGACCATAAAATCAAGGCCAAACCAGTTCCAGTCGATCCTCGTCGTGCGAGGGGTATAGTCAGTCTTAGGTCTATACTGGGTTTCTATGACTAATTAATGGCGAGATAGTTAAGAAAACTCAAATTTATTTTCGAAACATAGTTCGTATTGATAGGTGGAAGCATCTTTTGTTGGAGAAATTAGCTAGTTTCTGAGTGAGGCCTCCTCCACCGCCTTACCCGCCGCCACACGACATCTAGCGTTTCCCTATATGCCGATGATGCCGTCATCTTCTGCCACACGGACGCCCACGACATCTCTACGATCCGAGGTTTTCTCCACATCTTTGGTACGGCGACTAGGCTTCACACCAACCTATCCAAGTGATCGGCAACGCCTACCCGCTGCTCGATGAGCACCTCACCATCATCAACACCGAGCTAACTTGCCAGATCGCCCATCCCGGTAAAATACCTTGGTCTACCTCTCTTCGTCAGGAAGGCGACCACGTTGGACCTCCTACCGCTGGTCGAGAAGTTTGAGAAGAAGCTCTCTACCTAGCTCGGCTCCATGCTATCCCTTAGGGACCGGCTGGAGCTAGTCAGGCATGTTCTCTGCACCATGCCCCTACACTTTTCTCATGGCGATTGCCCTAAACAAATCCATCCTCGCATAGATTAACCGGATCATCCGCGACTTCTTATGGTCGCGCCTCAAGGATGCATGTGGAGGGCAATGCCCCGTCAAACGGGGTGGCTTTGCGGGCCCAGTGGCTATGGTTGCAATGAACGGACCCATCGCGCCCGTGGAGCCACCTTCACCTGAGTTGTAGCTACAGTCGTGGTGTGCGTTTCTGGTGGAACTTGTTGAATTGGTGGTTGTTTTATCAGTTTCATGAAAATGAAATTAGGAGCTTGAGCTCCTTTGATCGAAAAAGAAAGAAAGCAGGTGATCATTCATATCCTCGGTCACCTTGTGATGGACCGAACCCAATAGGGTATCTAGACCAGTCAACACTTTCGACTCATATAAAAAACCATAAACTCATTTTATCACCCCCTTTCCCTGTATACACACAGTGGCAAAGCGTAGTGGAGACCGAATCGGGCCATGGCCCGTTCATGTCTCCCGATTTCCTCTTCGCTGGTACAAATTTAACCAAAACAATAGATTTTTTGTGACAAACCAAAACAATAGATTTTTGTGAGGCAAACCAAAGCAATAGATTTTATTAGGGATCCCATACTTTTTCATTTGGAACAATAATCAAAGGGATACAAAGAGGGTCATGAGGAGAGATAAGCCACAAGTGGCGACCCTGCCGAAGCGAGGCAGAAAATTTTACAAGATTGTGAGCCTCCTGATTCGAAGCACGACCTTCGAACATAAAATCACAGCTAGCAAAAGGTGTTTTTCTATTATTTATCTCCTTGACGACTGTGATATGAGGGCCTCCTACCCCTTTTATGATGTTACCCACAATCGGTTTGCAGTCACTAGCAATTACCAAGTGATCCAAAGATAGATCAGCCGCAAGTGCTAAAGCCTCACGGCAAGCAATGCTCTCTAAAACTGTCGAATTAAGAACACCGGGTAGAACAATTGCTGAGGTCCCAAGGTACTGACCATGCTCATCCCTGCATACAACCGCCGCAGCTCCAACACGCCCATCATAGGACAAACCCCCGTCTAGATACTTCTTAACGTGTCCATTCAGAGATGGTTTCCAACAGCTTCGCGTTGGTATTACAAGTGCACACCCTGCCGAAGTGGAAGTCCTGGCAATGTTGAGGCCATCCAACTCGGTGATGAAGCTCTCAACAAAGCGGTGGGTTGACATTGGGCTTTACCAAAACAATAGATGGCCTAGGCTTAACTCAAAAGAAAATAGATGGTCCAGGCCCACTGAGCAAGAGGTTGGCCCGTTATCCGATTTGCTTCACACTCCGTGTTATATACACAAAATGATAATTGATATATACCCCTAAAAAAACATACACACAGAATGGTATATATGGAACTATAATATGGGCGAATCAGATTAGAGAAACGTTGCTGTATACTGTTGTTGGCACGCATCTCGTGGACACGAGGGATGCATGGAAGTGACGGTAAGAGTTGGATCGAGTGGACACAAAGTGCATGTGCAACGACTGGAGCGCGGGACCGAGTACTTGCCCATTTAAACTGGCTGCCCTTGGCGGTACCACATTACGATCTTGGGCCACTACGAGATTAGTACCAGCCTACTACCAACTAGCCGTAGAGAGACGAACATACAGAGACGTAGAGAGAGACGTAGGTAGGTTGGTGATTAAATGGTTGGTGGTCGCTGGTTAGCAGTGAGGGAGCAGATGGCTGTAGGGGAACACCTCTTCCATGCACGCTAACAAACCACGGTACGTGTACACACACGTCCCCTTTGCCCCAGCTGGAGTAAATTGCATAGAAGTACCACAATTGGGGCATTGGAAACAGATTGGTACCAAGATTGGTAATTTTTACGTGTCAGTACCAACTTTGGGGCGAGGCGTTGCAAAAGAGGCTAAAACAGCTGTTTATACGTATTGACACGGAAACTGACCGGTTGGGCCCGCCTGTCGGGTGCTGACATGGCATGTTTTTTGCAAAAAACTCCCTGGAATCTCCTCTCTCTCCCCCGAACGCTCTCCCCCTCCTCTGTCTCGATCTCTCACACACACGCGACGCCACGTCAGCAGTTGACGCCGGCGAGCCCGAGCGGCGCGGAGGGCGGCGTCCACTGCCTGGAGTTGAACAAGAACCCGAGCTCCGCGGGGATGGAGTCAAACCCGCAGGCGGAGACAATCAGCGACCCGTTCTTGGCGGCGACCTCGTGGAGGTCGGCCTCGACGCGCTCCATGAACTCGGGCTCGCCGGAGATGTCGAGGCAGTCGGCCCCCGCCTCGGCGCAGGCCGCGGCCACCTGGCGGCCATGGAGGCGGAAGGGCCCCGCGCAGGAGAGCAGGACGCGCGCCCGG
Organism: Triticum aestivum; assembly: GCF_018294505.1. Lineage (NCBI taxonomy): Eukaryota > Viridiplantae > Streptophyta > Magnoliopsida > Poales > Poaceae > Triticum > Triticum aestivum. The sequence continues at coordinate 397,597,956 of NC_057805.1, forward strand.
GCGGCGACCGCGGCGAGGGAGGCCGGGTCGGAGGCGTCGGCAACGAGGATGGGGACGTCGGGGGCGGGCCCCGGCGCGGCGGCGACGCGGTCCCAGCTGCGGTCGGCGAGCGCGAGGGAGCGCAGCGGGGAGGCGTTGGGGGGAGGAACTTGAGCGCCTCGCGGATGACGTACTTGCCGGTGAAGCCCGAGGCCCCGAAGATGACGACGCCCTCCGCGCCGCTCGGGCTCGCCGGCGTCAACTGCTGACGTGGCGTCGGGTGTGTGTGAGAGATCGAGACAGAGGAGGGGGAGAGCGTTCGGGGGAGAGAGAGGAGATTCCAGGGAGTTTTTTGCAAAAAACATGCCATGTCAGCACCCGACAGGCGGGCCCAACCGGTCAGTTTCCGTGTCAATACGTATAAACAGCTGTTTTAGCCTCTTTTGCAACGCCTCGCCCCAAAGTTGGTACTGACACGTAAAAATTACCAATTTTGGTACCAATCTGCTTCCAATGCCCCAATTGTGGTACTTCTATGCAATTTACTCCCCCAGCTGCGATGCCGAGCGACCATCATCAAGACACAAGGCAGCTAATTAAATCACATCAGGACGAGGGATATAAACCCATCATATAATCACACACACACACCACAGTTTGACACGTACTACTACGTACGTACGGTTGCATGTCGTCCGTCTGGTGGTGGTTACGCGCGGCGTGCGTGGTAGCAGGACCTGCACGCGCGTTCACAATACTCAGGAGACAGGCACGTTCGGCGTGGGGCGCGTATACGCACGTATCAGTACGGTATACGGCCCATACGTACCACGCGCGCGGCTGCATCAGAAAGCGTCGCCCGTCGGTCGTACCGGCCGTTTCACTCCCTCCTCCTTTTGCGTGCAGCAGGCACATACACGGACACGCATGTGGCCTCCAATCCAGTAAGATGTCGATACATATACGCGCGCACCGCCCGTCCGTGCTGATTGAACCGCTCGACATGACTCGAGTCGAATCGGATCGTGCCCCGCTACAGTGGCTGCGATGCGATCCAGTCCGCGATCGAGCTAGCTAGCTACCGGTACAATGGCCTGGTACTCGAAGGCCGGCTTTGCCTCTTAGCGCACGACACGAGCCAGCCAGCCAGCGACGCCGCTGCCAGGGTGGTCCCTCGGCCTCGGCGTGCACGGGAACGGGGGCGAATCGGCCGTGGTAGGAGTATCTGCTAGTACGTGCACAGTGGCCGGCATGGACGGATATACGCCGGCACAGTGGCTGGCACCGCGAAAGGGGTGGGGGCGATCGCGCCCATGCATGTGGTGGCTGGGCAGGCAGGTCTCGGGGGATCATGTCGCTCGTTACCCAGTAGCAGCGCGTCGCGTACCACCGCCAGCACAAGCATTATCGGGCCCTGTCTCTCGCGCGGCAGGCAGCCAAGCCCGCCCCGTGTCACGTCGCCGTCCACCGGCCGCCCGGTCGATCCGTCGCCTCGCCGGAGCGGACGGCGGTTGGTTGGTTGGCGCTGCACGGAATGCCATGCACTCGACGGTGCCGCCTGGCCTGCCTTGATTGGTGATCAGGCGGTGGAGTGGAGTGGAGTGAGTTCTAGTTAGATGGATGCATTGCATTGCATTGCATGTTACCCCTGCAGCTCCAGGCCTCCTCCTGCCCCGATTATTATTCCAGCTACGAGGAGACGTGATGTGGGGAGATGACACTGTGGTGGAAGCGACATGCATGTGTCGCCACGCATATTGGCTTATCGGCGGATGAGGCATCTCCACCGCGCGTGACCCCAAACGGACGTCCGGATTTTGTCCCTTTGGGGCGCCGATGGGTTCGCCCATGTTCGTCTCTGTCCGTTGGGTCGTGCGTGCGCCCACCGCGCGGCCGCACCCCAAATCTTATCTGTGTTGGACGTGTTTAAAAAAAATAAAAACATAAACAAAATGACTTAAAACAGTAAATAAACGCAGTTTAAAAAACTTAAAACTTAAGTTAGGGTCCATGGCCACAAAACGGCCCAGTTTCACGTCCAACTTGACATAATTAAACATAAAAAAAGCGGCCGCCACCAGCGCGCTTCTGCCCGTGCCCGTCGATGCCGTTGCCGTCTTCAGTGGCCGTCGGCGTCGTCGTCATCGCTGACGAGGTCCACGTAGGCCGGCGGCGTCCAGAGGTGGGCCGGCGGTGCGTGGTAGACGGGGGCGGGCTGGACGGCGGGAGGTGCCTGCACGACCTCCTCCCGTGGCGACGCCTCCCGCAACGGTGACCGCGGCGGAGTGGCGCACCAGTTCACGCCCACGGCGGCGGCCATCTCCGGAGCAGTGCAGGACCAGCCCCACCCCTGGCCCACCAGGCCCGGGTGGAACGCGGCCACCGGCTCCTCCTCCATCGCCTCCTCCCTCCTCTCATCCTCCTTGACGGCCACCATTTGCAGCTCGGGGAAGGCGACGTCGCCGGCGGCAGAGAGTGCCATCGCCTCCTCCAAGCCGTCCCATTGGCGCTCGTCGTGGGTGTACATGGAGTCGTCCATGACACGCTGCACGAGCCGGGCCTCCTCCTCCGCTGTCATGCGAGGAGGTGGAGGTGGTGACGGAGACGGGGAAGGCGACGGCGTGGGCGTGAGGCCGCGCACGCGCGTACGCCCGCGCACCTCTCGACGTGGCCGCCGCGGCCCCGACACCATGCCGGCGAAGTATGACGCGCGGCGCGTGTCGTGCTCGTCTCGGAGCCACGTGTCCCAGAGGTCGGAATCTGGGGCGTACCTGTCGTCATAGAACAGGTCGTCGGGGAGGAGGCGGCGGCGGCGCTTGATCTCATCGCGGCGCGCGCGGCCGCTCGCCGGCACAGGCGGGATCGGGACCCGGTCGGCGCTGAGGTGCCAGCCGTTCGGGAGGTGGACATCGCTCCACGGGACCGGCGTCTTCGTATCCCAGTACCGCCAGCACACGTCCGCTGCGAGGTACTGCCGGTCGCGCTCGCCGGCGGGCCTAGGGTTGATGGTGAAGGGGGCCGGCGAGGGGGCTCAACGGGAGGAGCGCGGCGGAGACGCGGGCTCCTCCTTCTTCACGGAGCCGCGGCGGCACCCCGAGGAGGAGCCGACCCCACGGTCGTGCTTCCCCTTGCGGTTCCAGAAGCCCATGGCTTCGAGGTGGCCGGCCGGCGAGCTCGAGGACAATGGAGGGTTTCGGCTAGGGTTCGGCGCTGTCGGGTTTCGAGGAGGCCGCGGGGTGGCGTGGGGCAGTGTGGACGACGACCGGTCCACGCTTCCCACTTAAAGAAGGACGGCGACCTTCCGATGTGCGGATGACAGGTGGGGCCGCCCGCTCGTGCGCATTGATGTGGGCGGGTGGAAGGTAGGTGGCCGCCTGCCACGCAGCCCCGACGCGGACGAGACGCGCGTCCGTTTGGTATCCGCCGCGACCCAAACCCGGCGCAAGTTTGCGCTCGAAATGGGTCGGCCCGGACACAAAACGGACAAAATGGGTCCGGGCCGTCGCGCGCTGGGCCGTCTCGTTTGTGCCTTTTACGCCAAACGGACGGGACCGGACTGGATGGTGTCGCGCGGTGGAGTTGGCCTGACCCTGTCTGACTCACTCTGACACGACGGAGACGGGAGGGGGGTAGCCGTGTTGGCTCCATGCCGACACGCGGGAAAAACTTATATGTTACTAAAAAAAACATGGCTCGTCGGGCGACACGGAGACGAGACGGGACGCGACGGGCACGCGCGACAGTAATCTGATGGGAGTCGACTCTCCAGCCCCCACTGCTCCTCGATCGGAAGGAGGACGTACGTGCATGCACGGTGCGGCACGTACACAGTGCTCGCCATGCATTGGTGGCGCAGTGACAGTAAAATGTACTTGGCTCGTAGTACATCCTCCGAAAGATCACCAGGCAGTCATGAAAGTTCTCGGGGAAAAGGGACATGGGATGCAATTTCACATACCCACTTGTACGTCGCCTGCCAATTATCAAGCTAGTACGTAGCCCTAGCTAGTGGGTAATCCTGATCGATTGGTGAGGTGTCGATCGGTCCTGCGCGGCGGCTAAGCTAGCCCTGTGCAACAGCTAGTACAAAAATGCGGGTCTGTCTTCATGTGCCCAACTCCATAAATTTGTTTTTTTAGGTAAACTCCACAAATTTGTTAGGTTGCAATTGATCACCGGCGTGCAACTGGGCCATCGCAATTAACGCGGCCTAAACCAAATCGCAGGACCATCTCACGCACGCGCATGGCCCACCAACACTGCGCATTGGCCCATTTCTGCAGACACAAACATGGTCTCCATCCTCCCGGACAATCATGTACTCCCTTCGTCCCAAAATTCGTGCCTTATATTTGTCTAAATAGATACATCCGTATCTAGACTAATCTAAGACAAGAATTTTGGGACGGAGGGAGTACTACGTATGTGTAATCAGTAATCACCTTTCCATCTATTTATCTTTTTGCATCAAACATGGCGAAACTAACAAGTAGCGACAAGGATATATTTTTACCGACAGGATTCATGCGCTTGTCAGATTAAAAAAAAGACGTCAAGCGTTTCCCAGGGCCACAATCTGAACTAGTAACTTGATTGGTTCAGATCGAAACAGCTGCAGTCTTCGTGTGACATATCGACTGTGACATAGGTATGTCTAGCCCCAAACAGGCCGAAGCCGGGCCAACTTATTTACCAGACCCCCTGGGAGCCCCTCCATGCTGCAGATTTTTCTACAGCCAAGCTTGGTTATTCTTATTGGGCAGATAAAGTGACAGAATGGGAACATTGCAGAATGAGAAAGGTATCGGATGCACCTTAGGATAAGCCTGCTTTAACCCCATTTCCAGTGAAGAATTTCTCTCCCTTTCCTGCTAAAACGCACTAGTGACGCACCGTTGTAACCAGTCATCTGAAGAGAGAAAAAAAAGACTCAACATTTGTAATCGGTGATCTGAAACCTGATCACTGGTCCATCTGGCTATTCCTGATGCAACGGTGTACCGATTAGATCACATATCGCATTTAGTAGGTGTGTATTTATACACAAGAAAAATAACACATGATCAGTTCATGATCATGGGGGAAATGTGCAGTGTACCTGAATATCAGAAACGGGTTGGTGTGGGCGCACTAAAATCAAATCAAGTTGCAAATATCTGGCAGAATCAATAAGAACTTTTGAAACAAGACAAGGCGTGAACAGAATATGTTCTAACAGCAAATGCATCTGCTGGGACTTATATGGCAATTCTGCCTGGTGTGGCTATATGTGTGCAATGCTTGTCCCGCCATCTCCCCCCACCGCCAGCTGGATTCGGTGCTCCTAAAACCTGCTATGGGTGACCACAATTGCCTCTATCATTTGATCCTATAGCTGGCACTTTGTGCCATGGGCACACGGGGGCTCGCCTCATTTCCACTCTTTCAGTTTCAGTCAAGGCTGCATAATTTTGATGAATTATTTGTAGAGAATCCGTGATCGAGAAATTGTTGGGTGAGCACCATCACTTCAAGTTGCTGTGCATTTCCTATTTTTCCTCTTCACTCTCTCTAAAATGTTTCAGAAACCTATCTCAGCCTAATCAATCAACAGAGGAAGAAAAAATAAGTAAAATATTGCACTATGGTAAAAATAAAAGCACTCCCTCCGTAAACTAATATAAGAGCGTTTAGATCACTACTTTAGTGATCTGAACGCTCTTACATTGGTTTACAGAGGGAGTAGTTGTCCAGAAATATATTGTGATTCTACTAGTTGGCATAATAGCAGAAGTTATTGCACATGGAATGAAGATCTACTCTAATAGCAACAGCACAAGGGTCTTGGCTTGCAACCATATTCAGAACATTTAATTCACTGTGGTATGGAATTGAAAGCAATCAGGTGTCTTCAGAACCTTATTCTGACTCCTAATGCTGTAATGCAGGAATTTATTCTGGATAATGATGGACCAACATTTAAAAGGAAAAGGCCAAAATTTAAAGTCCACAGAAACAGAAGCACCACCTGTCTCCGTCAGCCATGACAGCCAGCATATCACCATATCCTCATCTCGGTTCTCAGCCACTTGGGTAATTGGTTTGTACATCAATAGCAGGCATAATCACCAAGAATTAGCATATCACATCGAACAGAATCCTGAAGAACAGTTGAGATGGTGGTGATTTTTAATACTGCATACATTGTAGTTTTAGATGCTCATCTTGTGGTATATATCACACAACTCAGCATTACAAGTCCAGACACACAGAGTTTGTGCTCAAGTGCCTAAGTTGAAGAACAAACTTATGAGAGAGATGCTTTCCCAGAAACAGCCCCCCTTTCTACTTCCTAGAGTGGTTCCTTCTAAAGTTATTCATGGCAACATTGGAGGCACATGCATGAAAAGATTCAGAGTATAGAAAGCTGGAAAATAAATAATCAGTTACAGGGTTTCAGCAAACAGTTACAAAGAAGACCTAACTCAGCAAGTTTCCTCCATGATAGCATAGAAATCAATAACATGGAACTCTTTTTGCGATGCATCTACAAAGTATACAGGATGACCTCTAGCCAACTAGAATATAGCTAAGGAGATGCAGCATAGAGCCAGATATGGACGACCACAGGGGAATCAGCAGCCACCTACTTACTGGATATTTCAAAAACTTTCACGAACTAGCAGCTTAGCAATATGTCCTTTGGCCCCATCCTAGCACCATAGGAGTTAGTGACCCTGATAATTGCCACCAAACACACCAAAAAAGCTGCAAATCTGCTGCTGCAAAAAAAAGGCTGGCAATATTGGCACATTCATATAATTGATCACAGTACCTCACTTGGAAGCAGAACACCTGGTCAAGTACGAGTCATACGTCAGACTGCAGTAACAACGCAGTAAGAAGTTAATTAATTATGATACGACAAACTTGCTTGGATTGTCTTACGTTCACATCCACCCCACATCCCCCAATAAACTGTCTGAATAGAGTTTTACCTATTTATTCTAAAACATTGAAAATGTATTCATCAAAGACAAGGAACGAGTGCTTTCAAAATGATATAAAAGTAGTTCGAGCTCAGTCTCCTTTCTCCTAAGATAAGAAAGAAAATGATGGCCATTAAACTATCACAAGAATACATTAGCACTTGAGTAAATTTGGTGCCACCAATGTTTCCATACAAACCATATGACAGATTATGAAGGACAATTTGTGCAGCGACTGAGTAATACGAACTAGAAAGATGAAACCAAGTATAGATCATTCTTGATTTGGAATCCAGGTTGATTTGATTTGAAACAACTAAAACCATTCTGCTGAGAAAAACCTAAGCAAATTAGCGAAAGGGTCAAACATGTTGACAACAAAGCCTTTAGTCCCAAACAAGTTGGGGTACACTAGAGCTGAAACCCATAAGATCTCGCAACCTACTCATGGTTATAGCACATGGATAGCTAGCTTCCACGCACCCCTGTCCATGGCTAATTCTTTGGTGATACTCCAATCTTTTAGATCTCTCTTTATGGACTCCGTCCCATGTCAAGTTCGGGCTACCCCGACCTCTCTGGACATGAAAGGGCGAAACATGTTTCTGGTCTAGCAATGCACAGGCTAAAGGCAATCACAAAAAAGAAAATAAAAGTTTACAGCATTTTGAATCAGCTTCAGAGTGCTTACAACCAGGCAACCAGCAGAAACTGATACATAGTGAGTTCCTTGCTTATATCTAATGCCCAACTAAAGCGTAACACCTTAGCTCGGCTAAGTTTTACCAGTGATGTCACTGGTTGTCTCAGTCACAACTATTGCAAATAGTAGAGTTCACTTGCACCAAAAGAGGTACACAGATGGCATGATTGCTAGCTGGAACATTTATCCAGTTTAGATTAATTCTAAATTGCACTCCACATAGCTCAGGCCCTAAAAGAGTTATAAAGTCAAAAAGTCTTAACATCGCAACAATGTCCTAGACACTAGAAAGAGTAGAATCTGGATAGCTGCAGGTTATCCATGTAAGCGGCTAAACCCCTAACAGAAAACATGTGATCTGACTTCAGCTTAAGCTCATCAGGGACAAAGCTCAAAGTTAGGCCAAGCAGACAGTGGTCTTTGGTGGTAGAATAACAGCCAGTTAGCCACACTACAAAAATACGATAAACAACAACGGTGAGATCCTTTCAACAAATGAATCTAATGCGTTAATTCTTCAACCCATGTACTTTGTGCACTAGTGGGCACATTTAATATTACATTATGTTGCCTCGAATCATACCACTGAAATAGGTAATAGATTCTTCGCTGCAGAAGATGTAACACTTTATTTCCGTCAAAACAATGTAATGAACATTTCAACAACATTTCATTTTTGGAATCAATTACTCCCTCCGATCCATATTATTAGTCGCAGCTTTAGTACAATTTTAGTATAAAGTTGTACTAAAGCTGCGGCAAGTAATATGGATCGGAGGGAGTAGTTCGTTTCTTTGCGAGGAAAATCGCTTGGTTAACATGGTACAAGATCCATAGAACCAAGCTTGTTATCCCTAGGTATTTTAAGCTTTTATAGGCATGTACAATGGACCAAGATAAAGAGAAATAACAAAATTGTAACATTGTTCTTTACTGATTCAACTACAAGTTCCCCATCCTAATCTGACTCAAAGACCCCTATTGCATCGAATACACAGTTAGTTCACACTTTGCACCTCATAATCACGTCCCGTTAATTTTTAGATACATAGACAACAAGACAAAGTAGATAACATCAATGAGTATTGATTATTGTATCAAGGCTGGAGCTCGTGAAACGGATTCCATTTCATCTTTCAGTGACTCCTAAGACCAAAATTAGACAGCGGAAATTTGTAAGAACAAGAAGGCATGACAACAAGAGAACCAAACAGGGATAATTGTGGATATCCACCTGCCACCAAAACTTCATACAAGAATGTGACCTCAACTTCTCAAGAAGATTTACTACGAGTGGGGTAGATAGGTATAAGCATCAAGATTAGTAAGTATTTTCTGCAGCATACTTTTCATATATAATTATGAAACAAAATTAGGTACAAAGAACGGACTGAGATTAGAGGGGAATAAAGAAGCAACTGGAATTCGGTTTTGACAGGCCAATATAAACTGAAATCGAGGCAAAAGTATGCTTATACTGTAATTTGAAATCTATGCCTAGAAATGATACAACATTAGTCCAACAAGGCAACACGAAGGAACTAGATGATACTAATGTGAATAGATTGTAAACTCTGGATCAAATATACTTATATCCGAAAGTGCAAATCTGGACCCTGCCAGCATAGTTTATTATCATGTGGCTGGAGTATGAAGTATGTTGACACAAGTAACCTCAGCACGCTTTTATGGTTTCACCCTAGACATTATCCATTTTCCTGACGCATCAGCTTCCAATTTTCCCATGGGACAAGCACTGCTAAAAGCCTAACACATTAATTCCTCATGTGGTCAGTTGGCCATTGGAAGGTGGTGGCTGCCATAGTTGCCACAGGGAAGAGACCATGAGTGTAATGGATACAGTATTGACATTTGTGTAGTGCTTATGGTTATGGATGCACAGACATGTCGGACGATTGGTGTTCATTTGGTCAGAATACACAAACAGCATAGTAGTGCACACGGACGTACATTGGTACAGATCCATAGCCAGTGGTCTCACAATTGTAAGTAACCTGCTAAAAGGGCTTGAAGTTCACCTAATCAGATTGTGTAAAAACCAATCATTCAAAATGCAGATAAGTGTTATCAATTTTGATCCCCAAATCAAACCCAAACTCTTCCATTTGCTCGTAGTTTGACCGCGGCCATACAAAAGATTCAGTAACCGTTGTAATCCTCCACAATAACGAGTGATGGATGACTATAGATGACCCGACCCGACTGGGAAGAAATCCAACCTAAGGAGTATTAACCTAGACCACCCAATTCCACTGCTAATTGACCAGAATTTCAGTTCCTAGCCCTCGTTGATTGCAGTTTTGCTCCCTTACCTGGAGGAGCTATATCATACCTAGCGAGTGCAGCAACTTGGGGTACTGGACTACTGGACCTCCGCCGGCCAGCGGCCACCCGCGCTGCGGATAAGGACGCCGCGACTGGAGCTTCTCGGCTTCGCCGGCAACCGCAACCCCCGCTCAGGGCCAGACTCTGCTCCTCGCCCATCTGCGCGCTCGTGTCGCTGTGCTCTAAATTCTTCTACTGCGTTGAACCGAACCACCAACGGGACGGCGCAGTGCAGACTCGGGGTAAAAGGGAAATTCAACCCGTGGCCTTCGACGGCGGACGGAGTGGCGCTGGTTGCTCCAGGGCCGGGTTCGCAGCCCAGTCAACTGTTTACACAGAGAAGAGAGAACTGTTTTTTATTACTTCCCCAGCTCTGTTTTGAGTTTTACCTAAAAAAAGAAAGAGCTATGTTTTGAGTTTGTGAGTGAGAACTTATATAGTACTCCCTCTGTATCAAAATATAATCGAGAAAGCTATTCTCCTGCAGACTGTAATTTTACAACAGATCCGAACGATCTGATCTTCGTCCGATCCCGATCTTGCGGCCCTAATTTCGCTGGCATTAAAATCACAACTGATTGAATCCCGCGGCTTCAATTTCGGTCAGATCCGGACCTCGCGGCGCTAATTTCCTGGCATTAAAATCGCAGGCTTCAATTTCGCTCGCATTAAATCATGATTGATTACGATCTGCCGGCACTAATTTAGTTGCACTAGTAAACGTGCATGTGCAATGCACATTTGACAAAATTAATACAGGATGCAAGAATTCAAATGAATAGGAAAATAATTTGATACTCTCCCTCCATTAATTTTTACAGGTGTACTACTTTTTATTTCAAAAGTCAAACTTTGCTTTCTTTGAGAAATTATTTCATAAGTAATAGTGACACTCAAGACAACGACCTATTCTCAGCTGCAAAAATATGTTTTAAACCATGTGTGAGGACGAAAGTATTTCATTAGAAGGAACATTATGTTCAATTCAAGGGCAACGAAAAAAATATACAACCATCAACTTTGCTTGCAATCATCTTTAAACTACAATCTTTCTAAATGGATTGATCCCTAAGAATAGCAAGCTGGATCCTTTGATTATTATCGACGGCGAGAAGCAAACACAAAACCATTAATCTCTAGATCTGCTATTTTCTCCAGGAGTGTCATCGCTCACATAATGCAAGATTTGATCCCACCTAAATTCCCTACGATGCGGCATCTCACCAAGACATCAACAACCAAACACCAAAAGGCCAGGGCAATTTATTGGGCTGTAAAAAAAGTTCTGTAGAACCATTATAATATACATGCTTACAACACTACTGCCACATAAGAGTGGATGACTGAAAGTGTATTCAATAGAATGTACATCTATGACAAATTTAAGAAATCATTCCCAATTCTCTAGATGGCTTAAATTGAAGTAATGTACATAATCAGGAATCCAGTTATCATACTTACATTGTAGTCCATGCTGCAAATTAAATTTGAAATGATGATGGACACATTGTAGATATGTAATTATTTAACACTGATATGGCAAATGATAAAAAATTATATTCCAACCATTTCTTTGGAAATCTATGCAATATTCATAATGCCGCAGATTACAAACCTTGCAAACCTAAAGACTTATATCGAAATTAGGCATTCATGTCAACTGAAGAGAAATGAATATTCTGCCTTTCCCAAAGATAGTAGCATTATATATGAAGAGAAGTATAACTCAGACTATACAATGATTTGCTAGCGTCTCCTGAACACTGCTGTTTTGTTAACAAATGGATTGATCAAGGAGGTGGGTTGATCATGTCCGTTCTCTCATTGGAACCCAGCCAAATGTTGTTATATACGACATTATTCTGGTAAACATTAGAAGAATTTAAAGTTTATGCACATGGATATCTAAATCTCCATTTTCATTGATCAATCCGTCTACAGAGAGCTGGACATTTCCCTTTGGAACAGAAATAATAGAAAATAAACACCAAATGAAAATTCTTAGAACACTGGCATTTCGGTGACATCACACATATTTGGATAAACACTACACATGACGATCGACAGATAAGTACCAGAGGATGATATGGATCAAACAAGCATCATCAGAGTCTTCAACATGCTAAAGCAGGCAACTAAACCATTGACGCGAGAAAAAAAAAGGAAGGTATGCACGGGCGCAGTTCTCGCCCAAACCGAAAAGACAGATACCCTGAGAGAGAGGGCAGGAGCTCCGGGACACCGTGCTAAGAAACGAAGTCAGCCTCGCCGCGGTCACCGTGTTCTGCAGCAGCAACAATGACATTCCCGCGCAGCACCCCAGCTCCAGCGGCGCCCTGGACACCACAAACATTTCACAGATCAGGCACCTACATGGATAAGGCTATCAACTGCATCACCATTTGTTTACGTGGAGATGTACGGGGCGTGGCGGGCGGTGGAGCGGCCGACGGAGGGCATGGAGTAGAAGGCCGCCGAGCGGCAGGCCACGGTGGCCGCGCAGATGCAGGTGAGACCTTGGCGTTGTGGCACATCGACCGGAGGCGGCGGCGTTGGCGGCCCGCTCTCGTGTCGATCAGAGGAGGAGTGGCGGGGGCGGCAGCCTGCTGTCGCGTGCGTCAGAGGAGGAGCGGCGGCGGCTCGTCACTCCCGTCTCGTCCGTGCGGCGGCTTCTCGCGTCTGTAAACGGGCAGCGTGGTGCGTCGTGTGCTCGGGTAATTAGATTAGGATTAGGATCGCACGGGTAGTTAGATTAGGATCCGATTGCAATCAGTATTTTTTGGCCTTGCGTGATTGTAGGGCGTGAAGTTTTCCTCCGCGGTGGAGTACGATCAGTCAACATAAATTAAGTGCACACAGAAAACAGATTATGTGTTTAGGTTAGCTGTTGGATCGAGTTTAGTGGATCTGATCATGCGGTGGTAATTGCTCCGTGTACATTTTGTATGTGGAATTAAAGAAGATCATGTTTGCTTTTTTATAAGTAGTAGAGATAGAGATTAAAATCGCAACATTGTCACCAAAAAGACAGCTGCTGGTAGGATTCGTTCCTTTGACCTAGGAGGATGCATGTTTTAAGATTCCACTAGTAACCATCTGGACCGACTCCATGTTTTGATTAGGTATGGGCTAGGTTATTTTTGTACTTATGTAATGATCAAAGAAAATTTCTACTTTCTCCGAGCCATGCCATTTACAAGTGGGGATTTTTATGAGGTATTTTTTTCACTCATGGTGGAGATTTCTATGAGGTAATTTTACACCCACAAAAAAATCAATGGTAATTTTTACCCAGGGAAAAGTTTTTGAAACACACCCGGTAACTTTTCACCCTAGGATGAAAATTATTTAAAAACATACCCTGACAATTTCTATAAACGCATAATAGAGCTGATAACTCACATACAAATATCATGATAACCTTTTGAAAAGGAAAAAAAGTTGTTAAAAATATATGGTGATAACTTGTGTGTATGTAGCATGCATGGTAATATATAAATAACAGAGCTGATAACTCACATACAAACACCTTGATAATTTTTAATGAAAAAAAACTTGTTGGACAACATACCATGATAGCTTGTGTGTAAGTAGCATGATAATACATACACAAGAGAGCTAATAACTTACATACAAACAACACGATAACATCAACTAATTTCCAAACGTTCGGTATGAAACCCCTAAACCCCTCCTTAAAAAAACAAAAAAAAAACCCAGTGGCTGGCAGCTGCTGACGCGTGGCTGCCTTTTAGTCCCGGTCGGTGTTACCAACCGAGACTAAAGGTCCTCCTACCTGGGCGCCCCACAGCGGCCACGTGAAGCTCCTTTAGTCCCGGTTCGTAACACAACCGGGACTAAAAGTGGGGCCCTTAGTCCCGATTGTTTAGTCCTTAGGAACCGGGATTAATGCCTTGTTTTCTATTAGTGTATACTTATAAATTGATTTCAGTCTTTTTTGTATGTTATAGTTTGAGACACCCTGAGAACACTTATGTACCTCGGTGTTGATAATTTTGGCGGCGCGGCGGGGGGGGGGGGGGGGTGATGAAGTATCCCCCGGTAACTATTGTGTGAATAGCATGATAACTCACACACCACAGATCTAATAACTTATGTGCCTCGGCCCTGATAACTTTGCCGATGTGGGGAGGTGATGAAGTATTCCCCAGTAACTGTTGTGTGATTAGCATGATAACTCACACACCGCGGATCTAATAACTTATGTGCCTCGATCCTGATAACTTTGGCGATGTGGGGGCGGGGGTGATGAAGTATTCCCCAGTAACTGTTGTGTGATTAGCATGATAACTCACACACCGCGGATCTAATAACTTATGTGCCTCGATCCTCATAACTTTGGCGAGGGGGCAAAATTGTTGAAACATACCCCCGGTAATTTAGATGTAAATCGCATGGTAATTTAATTGACGTAGTCATAAGAAACTACGTACAAATACCACGGTTACTTTGACTCGGGAGATTTTTTATTTTTTTATTTTATGTAATCATGCAATGATGAGGATTCGTAAGAAATAATCTTAGATCAAGCAAAACAATGTTCAATCAATTCTGAAAACAATGCTTCAGCTTGTACTTGATTTGGGAGGAGTTGAGTAGATTGGGAGTGTCCATCGGCCGTCCTCTCCTGGACCAAATTTTGAAGATTGCCAAGATGCACCATCTCACAACATAGTTACTATGTGCAATAGTAACCAATAAGGTTATTTTGTAGTTATGGGACTAGATGTATTATAGTTACCAACCTGGTTACTATGCAGTTATCGGGCTAGATGTAATATAGTTATCAACATGGTTAATTTTTGTAGTTATCGGGCTACATGTGGGATAATACACCCTTCAATAATTTATGCATAAATAGCATGATAATTTTACACACCATAAACCTGATAACTCATGCACAAACACGGTGATAACTTTGACCCAGGATAAAAAGTTGAAGACATCCCCCTACACCTTCTGTGTAAATAGCATGATTTTTAACACACCACAACCCTGATAACTGATGCGCAGACACCGTGATAACTTTGACCCGCGGAGGAGCTGTTTAAAAACATCACTGATAACTACCGTGTAAATAGTGTGGTATTGTATGCAACGTATACGTGATAACTTACGCGTAAATACCATGGCAACGTTGGTCCGGGGGTGGTGGGAGTGGAGGAAGTTGTTCGAAAACATACCCCCCCCCCCCAATAACTCTGTACGCACCGTGGACTTGATAACTCATGTACAAACACCGTGATAACTTTGACCGTGCGGAGGAAGTTGTTTGAAAACATACCCTCGATAACTTATGTGGTCTTTTGTCCACGAGTTATCAGGTTCGTGGCGTATAAATTACCATGCTTTTTACGAAAAAGTTATTGAAGTGTGTTGCAACAATTTTTTTCTCTATGTGAAAAGTTACCGTGATGTTTGTGTATGAGTTATCAGGTTCGGAGCTTATAAATTACCATGCTCTTTACGGAGAAAGTTATGGAAGTGTGTTACAACAATTTTTTCCCTGGGGTTAAATTTTACCTCGGTGTTTGTGCTTGAGTTGTCAGGTATGTGTTGCACATAATTACCAGGTCTATGGTGCAAAAATTATCATGTTATTATGCATAAATTACCGAGGTATGTCAACAACTTTTTTTAGGTTAAAGTTGCCATAATGTACTTTAGAAAAAAAAAGTTACCACTATGTTGTATATACTAACAAAGCAGCTGACTATCTAGAAAAACAAAACAAAAGACAGTACAAAAAAGGAAGAAAAAATCTGTAAAAAGGAAAAGAAAGAAAATGGTTTCTCATGGTCGCGTCACGTACATGTATAAATATTATCCAACCTCATTATAGCTGGAATTTAAGCTAGGTCAGCTGGTTACGAACAACTATGGTGAACCATAGGTAGTGGGTTTGAGTCCCACCTCGTACGTCTTTTTTTTTACTTTTTTTACCACGCCAGGAAAAAACGGGAGAAGGGGGGGGGAACGAAGCGGGAGAAGTGGATCGAAGGAGATTGACTCGATCGTGCGGATCGCCAAAAAAAATAACGGAAGAGTCGATCGTGCGGAGCGCCAGAAAGAAATAACGAAAGAAGGGGAGGGAAACGAAGCGAGAGAAGTGGATCGAAGGAACTAGTCGTGCAAATCTGTCGCTAACGACCAGTCCAAATATAATACCCCCTCTGTCCCATGATATAAGAGCGTTTTTTACGTGTCAAAAACGCTCTTATATTATGGGACGGAGGGAGTAAGTTTTTGACACCATAATAGTACTCCACACACTTATTTTGGATCGGAGGGAATATTATTATTATTTTTGCATGAAAATTTCCGATCTATTCATCAACTGTCAAGGTAGTACAAAGAACACCAGAAATAAAAATATACATTCAGGGTATTACTACGATACTAAATACTCCCTCCGTCACTGAATAAGTGTCTCAACTTTGTAATTTCGTTCCACTTGGGACGGATGGAGTATTATCGGTAATTTCGTCAGACTCAACAACCTGTCTGTCAAACAGACTCAGCAACCTTTCTACCAGATGCACACGCTGTAGCATGTTAAGACCAGACCAAACACACGCAGGTTTGAAGATTAGCATGGAGTATTCATAGATCAAGCAAACAGAACCCCAGAAGCCAGGATTGACCCCTGCTACACAGGGCTCTTTCCACATTTATTTCATGGAGCCCAAGCTTGGAACGCAGTGAAAGAAGGTGTGCACTGCTCCATCAACCAAGATTTAAACCTAGTTGCTTGGTGCGAAGACCGGGAGAAATAAATTCTCCCCCAGAAAAGTTGGGCCTATCCTCCTTTTCAGAATATAAATTCATAGCCCAAAACAATTCGCAACCCGCTGGTCTCCTGATAGCATGCGGTAGAACAGATGACGCACATATGTTTGGTCCGTCAGACCCTTAACATCACATGGAAGAATGAAGCCCATTGATGCGGTGTTAGTCACAGAAAAGGTCTCCAAAAATGTTACTGGCTACTACCCAGTTCACTTAGCCACCAAGAGGAATTCAGTGCCTGCTAAAATTCAGCCTAATAAAGTTGGTATAGCGAGGCTGGCGACGCTGATTAGAGTCCACTCCATTTGCCAAAAAGGATGAGTGCTTAGTTTTGTTCGGCACAAGAATAGTGATTTTCCAACAAGAGATCTCCCGTCACCAGCCAGCTTAGTTCGGAAATTTGCAGCTACGGCTCTTGAAGGGAATCCTTGATGAGCTGCTCCGTGAGAGCTTTAGGAAGACCCATTACGCTATCAATTGTACCGACCTGCACAGATTGCTATGTTGAGATGCTGTTTCACTGTTTCATTTGTCTCAGACATGGAAATATATAGTCCAGCCTAGAACGAGAACATGTCAGGATGTGACTCACAATGGCTTCCACGAGAGGTGAAGTCAGTGGATGCTCTACTAGAAGGCCTCCAGCAACGTAGAAGACATTGCCCTCCTCAATCTGAAATACACACAAGTGAAAAGTTTCAGTGGGTGTAACTCGATAATGGAAGGATATGGTTCGAAATTAGCACTTCATTTCTTCATAAACCAGGCAGGAGCACCACAGGACATGCCAAAATTAAAATGCTTGTTTTTCGGACTTACCAAGCTCTCAACAACTTCATTGGGTATCTTGTGGAAATAAACCTGCACAGGGACAATTATTCGTTAGGATTCATTTGATATTTTGTGCCAATGAAACGTTAAACATCAGACTCACCAAGAGTTAATTATCTGATGCATGCACCTAAAATCACATAAGGATTCTGAACTAAACCATGTTATGATAAATTAAAGTGCCAAATTAGTCTCAAAACTTTAAGATGGGTTTCTGCTTTATGAAAGAGCACAAGAGCATCTGAACACTAAGGCTGAATTAATGTTAGCCCATCAATTTTTCAGAGAACGCTGATATGCATACGATCTTCTTCGTCCGATTCCTGTACGATGGTGCACACCAAACCATTCACACTTTGAAAAAAATCATGGCAAACCACTGGATTGGTTGTCGTACAGGAATCGGACACAATAGTGTCGTGCGCGCAGAGGTTCCGTTTTTCAGAAGGCCGTGCTCAAGTTAGGGCACTGTTATTTATCAGTTTACTGGGACTGAAAGCTGAACCAGATTTTTAACACAAAGCTAGCATTACACCAGATCATGTTACTTTATAACTGATCTGAATCAAAGACCAAAATTCAATGATTAGGTTGGTCCTTCACAAAATGTCGATAATTTAAAATCAATACTGATGTCTATGTGAACGAACGACTTTGGTACTCTTTTCTCAATGGAACATCAGAAATAATTGGTTATTACTTCAGATTTATCCCATCCTTCCCTTCTAGTACCGGTCTTCACATTTGTAACAAGCACAGATCCAATTGTCGCAGCATGGCTTTGGGAATATCCTGTAACCAGTATGTGGTTAAACGGACAAGTCTACCAAGTGATCTAAAATAATTTGACCTCATGCGCCGACACACAACAGTCGATAAGACAAACCTTGGATGAATTTACGTGCCTCCTCTGGAGTGGTAGGTTTTTCTCGAATAACTCCATCATGAATCACAACCTGCAAACGAAAACAAAATACCAGAACAAGGGGGAGAGTCAAATAAGCACTAAAATGTGTGCACACACATGGTACATGCACAAGCATGCGACACAGAGTATAAACATTCACTATTTTTCAAGAAACTAAGTAAACATTCCACTATGAATATTATCGAGAGTCCATTTTTTGGATGTCATAATGTGCCCTACAAACACTAGTTTATCTGAGCAATTTTAACAAAAGTAAGTACAGTAGTAATGAGCACACAAAAAAAAGCTTCTAGTCAATGATCCAAACATACTTGTAATTATAATTATCTATCTTTCATACCCAAAGACCCAAACATGATTAAAACACATATAAAAATGACTGAGATATGGATATGGACCAAGCAAATACCCAATTTATGCCTCTTGGCTTGGACCCAGATATTATGCGGACTCCTTTGGCCTAACTGCTATCCTAGTGTGTATGATATATGGATTATCTAGGGAGTAACTTATGCAGACACCAATTTATGCTTATTGATATGAATTATTGTCTGAGCACCCTCTCAACATTCAACATGCAATGTTGGGATACAACAGACATATTGCATATATGTCTAGGTCCTAAACTAAACGGTGATCAAGAAAATATCTACTTTTACAGAGATTGGGCCATATTTCCAGAAACACTAGAACCAAAACTGGTAAGGCAATAAATCTTGAAATACAGCGGTGACATAATCATGTAACTACTGTCAAATGATAATAACAGTTTCCAGGATCACTCCATCCAGATTCTAGAAAATCACAGTGTAAAGTGACTAATATTCTGCTATATCCAGATCACCACATGAAACTAACATCGTAATTATAAGCAAAAATCACTCCACAAAAAGCTTGTTAGAGGGGATGTTGTAAGATACATACTTGGTCAGCAGTGATCAACAAGGTAGTCTCTTGAGAGTCAACAATCTCTTTCATCATCCCATTGTTCCGCATCTTATCCAATATTGCATCTGCCTACAAATATAGTAGCAAACTTAAAAACCAAAGCAGGACTGCGTTGCCGGACTCGGCGGCTGGCCACGCGGAGAAGAGCGGGATGGGATGCTCCAGGCGAAAGCCTATTGTCGACCTTGTCGGCAACAATGATGGCGACGCCTTTTGGCGCCGCTTCCCTTCATGAAGGCGTCATTGGGGAGCTCCTATTCTCACTCTTTCTGTGCTCCGGGTGAAAGCCTATGATCCTTCTCTGGATCAGGCGACGATGGCATCTTTGATGGCGTTTTCCCCCTTGGGGGCGTTGTTTTGGAGTCACGGATCCGCGGTTGGCTGCCTAATGTCTGGGATGAAGCGGTTGTTGGGTGATGGGGTTGTTTGGTGGTGGCGGTGGAAGTGAGCTATGGTAGCGACCGGCGCCTTGGTCGTTCTGAGGGTGGACCTTTCTCTTGGGGCTCGTGGCGGCGGTGAGGTCTCGGGTTTCGGTGCCCTTCGACGGCGCATGAGGTTTTGTTGCCTTGTTGTGCTTTGGATCCCTCTATTTGTGATGGTGGCCATGGTGTGGCCTAGAGGAGGTGCAGGGCTGTCTCGGCGGATCAGTGCCCTTCGGCACGGTCTATGACTCTCTTTGTCGTGACGTGCCTAGGCAGTGGGAGGCCCTTCGATGGTGGCTGCGACTCTCCTAGCTCTTCAAGGTGCTGAGTGATCGCAAAGCAGCTGGTGACTTCTTCTCTACGTCTTCTCGGTGGCGGATCTCCTTTCGACTGATCCAACAAAGCTAGCTCCTGCTCTTCTCGGTCTGCCTAGGTGCTCAGTTCTTGATGTTGGCTGTGTGTCTCACTCACTTCTGGTTCTTCCTCTTGTGTCTCTGTTGTTCCCTGTAACTCTCTGGTGTGTGTTGTGTGCAATCTGTTGCACCTGTTGTGTTGTATCCTACTCTTATCTATAATGAAAATGGTTCAGGCCGGCGTAAGCCCGCCGTAGCACCGTAAAAAAAAAAAAACATCTCTTATTTTTCTGCTGACAAGAAATATACAAATGAGGTCCTTTATTCCAAGAAAATAGCATTAATCCCTTTAAAAGGGTAGTACTCCCTCTGTCCCCAAATACATGGCATATAAATCCAGTGAAAAGGTCAATTCTTTCTGAGTTTGACCAAATATATAGAACAAAATATCGACAACTGCAATATTGAATAAATAGATTATGAAAACATATCTAATGGTGGATATATTTATAATGATTTGATATTGTTTATCTTAATATATTTGTATATATACTTGGTCAAACTTAGAAATCACTGAATTTTTGACTGAATTTATATGCCATCTATTTGGGGGCAGAGGTAGTAACTTATATAGTACTACCAAAGACCATTGTCTTGACACAAACACACACACACATACAAAGAAAAGACAAACCTATAATGTGCCAGCTTGCTAAATATTCATTCTATAACCATAAATAATAAACTCACTCACTCCCGCAAAGCAAACTCCACTCCTAGCAGAGAAATAAATTGATTTTGCTCTCTTAAGAAAATACTTATGTGGCCCTTACCCTAATACCTAAACCAAACAGCTAGAACAAATCTACAAGGATAGCAGAACCTAGTTCTTGAATAAAATAAAAGGGAAAGGAAATTACTTTCGCGTGAGCCAAGGCGACCACCAGCTCCTCTGGCTTCTCCTTTCTGATCTCCTTCTCGTCAATGTCCGCGCTCTAAAACCCAAGCGGAGAAAAATAAGAAAAGAAAGAGGACAAATCACAAGCAAACTGCTAGAGTTCACCATCCCCATAAGACGAGGGGGGGAGTCACCTACAAGTAATTTGAATTGGTACCCCATCTCGGCCAGAATCTGGCGGCGCGACGCCGACGAGGAGCCGAGAATCAGCTGCATCGCCAACCAAAGCAAACGCACAAGCGCAATCCAGGTTAGAGAAACGAGATTGGGGGTCTTTGGGGGGCCTGGAAAAAATCACTGGGTGCTTTGCTTACTCTGAGAGCAGAAGAGGCGGCCATTGTGTTTTCCTCCCTCTCTCTCCGATACGAAGGAAAGAGGAGGAGCAGATCTTCCGTCTTTCTTGCCTTTATCATCAGCAGCGTGTGCGATTTGTGTGCGCTTTATGATTCGTGCAGCTCTGTTTATTATCGTGGGGAAAGGGATTCAAGCAGGGGACGCTCGCTGCGTCCAATAGGAGAGTGACGCACAGGGCGCTTCGTGCTGACCCAGCCCATGTAGCAGCGGGCACTGTAGCGGTTCGATCTGCTGCATCGTTCGGTATTGTAACGCGGTTTTTTAGTCGTTTTTTTTTTCAGTTTCGGACATATTTTGAAAAAATGAAATATTTTTTGAAAACATGAATTTTTAAAAAAATTATAGATATTTTTAAAAGCTGACATTTTCTAAAACAGGAACGCGAACATTTTCAAAATTACAAAAAAATGAGAACGCAAACATTTTTTTGAAAGTCATGATGCCATCTCTTATTCAATAAAGTCAGCCGCAGTTTCCCTTGGAGAAAAGTGCACACTTCCAGCTTCCATGAAAAGAAATCCTATTCCATGTTTTTCTTCTGAACTCTTGGGGCTAGTTAAACCTATAGACATGTGAACTTAATCTAGTTCAACTTTCGATGCTACTTTTTCTTGAGATGTTTACGGTATCTTGGATTCAAAGGTTTTTCATATGAACTTTGGAGAAGTGGGCGTTACTGCTTTCCTCCTCCCCAAGAAAAGTCCCCTTCCTCCTCCCGTCGGCGCCGCCGCGGATCCGCCCCGCCTCCAATGGCCTTTGGCCTGTGGAGGTGCGGAGAATCTCGGCCCCCCGCCGGCGGGAGGGGACCCGTTCTCGTTTTTGCTAGGTTGAACGTCTTGGTTGGGGTTGTGTGGCGGCGGCGGTGTCCCTCGGTAGCAATAATGTCTCCGACGTTCTATCCCCGTCCCGATGGTGCGAATAGCGTTGTCGGAGGATGTGTGGAGGTGTGTCTCCGTCGGATTTCATGGGATTCGGTCGGTGCTGGTCTTCGGTGGATCTATTTGGATCCAGTTTTTGTTCGCCTTCGTTTGTGTGATTCCAGGTTTGATCTTTCCGATCTACAACTCTCTTCATCGGCGATGGTTGCTACTCTGGTGTGCTGGTCCTTTGGGGCCTTAGCACGACGACTTCCCGACTGTCTACTACAACAAGGTTTGCCCGGCTCCGATGCTGGAGGGGCGATGACGGCGGCGCGCCTTTGGCTCGCTCCAGTGCTTGTAGTCGTTGCTAGGTGGTCCATAGACCTGGTTGTAATTTTTATTACCTCTTGCGTTCTCTGTACTACCATGATTGATGAATAGGTTGGAAATTTCTCTCGCAAAAAAACTTTGGAGAAGTGGATCCTTAAGAATTTGTTGATGTATTGGTTATTTGACTGTACTGTATTTCATAAAAAAATAGCATCCACTCAAATCTCTTGAAAATAATCTTTCTTTGTGATTCAACCGTGCAAATTAAAACTCATAGGACTCAAATAGACATGGCAATTCAATCTTGTATTTTATATGCATTTTAAGAATCCTCCAATCAAAGAAGCCATCGTTTATAGAGATATCCATGTAGGGTGTTGTTGGGGATGTTCCCTAGCACCAAGACCCGGCTAATGTCTTAACCCGGCCAGAGAGCCAAGAGGCTCCATGGGCCAGAGCCTTTGTCGGGTCATGGAGGAAACAAGAAGGCCCAAGGACTGACAAGATATTCGCCAGGAGGCCGGCTCATGAAGAGGCCTGGTGGGCCGGCTTACGAAGAAGACTCAGATGAAAGATTCCTCAACTTGGGAGGAAAGATGAATATAGAGTTAGACTAGGATCCGTGTTGAGAGTACGACGCGAAATGTCATGTAAATCTAGGGACTCGGCCTATTATATAAAGGGGAGTTCCTAGGAACGAAAAGACTAAGTTGCAATCTCACGAGAGCTAGGTTAGTGAATTCGCATCCTTGTAATCGAGATCTCCAGCAATATCAATCAAGCAGGAAGTAGGTCTTTACCTCCACAATGAGGGGCCGAACCTGGGTAAACTTGTGTCCTTCGTTCCCGACCAACCCCGTTCAAGCAACCACCTAGTTGCGATGGCCTCCAGACTTAGTCCTTTCACGAGGACATCTGTCGTGACAAAACCACGACAGTTGGCGCCCACCGTGGGGCCTGCGCATGGTGGTGTTGAGCTCTTGAAGGGCGCTCTCCCAGGGATTGAGGGATATGTGATCGGTCGAATGACAAAGAGTCACCGAGGCAAGCTCTACATCGACGACTCGGGCTGGGGCCCCGAGGCCGACTCAATCGAGTACATGTGCCGGGTCCCCTTCGGCAAGATCCATGTCTTCATCGGCGTAATCGGTGACTCTGGTCCCGAGCCGGACATCCGCTCCGACATCGTCGAGCCGGCTCATCGCGCTAGACCCGGCCAGCCGCAAGTCGGCCGGACTAGCACCTTCGTCGTCTTCATCCATGGGGTCGACCTTTCGGGCTGTTCCGCGTCCTGCGGAGACACGCTGTCAATTCGGACGGAGAATCCTCGGTTGGGGACATCGAGTCAATCCTTCCGCTCTTCGATGACAGGCTCAGGGCTACTCCGACGACGAGATTGATCCAGAGTTTCCCGAGCCGCCTCGCCACGCGATTGTCTATATGGCAGGCAATGAAAACACTGTAGGGACCACGGCGGCCTAGAACTCCATGCGGTTGGTCCTGTAACAGGGATTGGTACCTCGGCAAACACCGGCTCAAGCCTTGGCAAGACTGATACTGTTGGGGAACGTAGTAATTTCAAAAAAATTCCTACGCACACGCAAGATCATGGTGATGCATAGCAACGAGAGGGGAGAATGTTGTCCACGTACCCTCGTAGACCGAAAGCGGAAGCGTTAGCACAACGCGGTTGATGTAGTCATACGTCTTCACGATCCGACCGATCAAGTACCGAACGCACGGCACCTCCGAGTTCAGCACACGTTCAGCCCGATGACGTCCCTCGAACTCTGATCCAGCCGAGTGTTGATGGAGAGTTTCGTCAGCACGACGGCGTGGTGACGATGATGATGTTCTACCGACGCAGGGCTTCGCCTAAGCACCGCTACAGTATTACCGAGGTAGACTATGGTGGAGGGGGGCACCGCACACGGCTAAAAGATCAAACGATCAATTGTTGTGTCTAGGGTGCCCCTGCCCCCGTATATAAAGGAGCAAGGGGGGAGGTGCGGCCGGCCAGGAGGAGGCGCGCCAGGAGGAGTCCTACTCCCACCGGGAGTAGGACTCCCTCCCTTCCTTGTTGGACTAGGAGAGGAGAGGGAAGGAGAGAGGGGGAAAGGAAAGGGGGGCGCCGCCCCCTCCTTGTCCAATTCAGACTTGGGGGGAGGGGCGCGCGGCTGCCCCTTGGCCACCTCTCCTCTTCCACCAATTGTGCCCATGAGGCCCAATAGCCTCCGGGGGGTTCCGGTAACCCCCTGGTACTCCGGTATATATCCGATAACCCCCGGAACCATTCCGGTGTCCGAATATAGTCATCCAATATATCAATCTTCATGTCTCGACCATTTCGAGACTCCTCGTCATGTCCGTGATCACATCCGGGACTCCGAACAACCTTCGGTACATCAAAACATATAAACTCATAATATAACTGTCATCGAAACGTTAAGCGTGCGGACCCTACGGGTTCGAGAACTATGTAGACATGACCGAGACACATCTCCAGTCAATAACCAATAGCGGAACCTGGATGCTCATATTGGCTCCCACATATTCTACGAAGATCTTTATCGGTCAGACCACATAACAACATACGTTGTTCCCTTTGTCATCGGTATGTTACTTGCCCGAGATTCGATCATCGGTATCTCAATACCTAGTTCAATCTCGTTACCGGCAAGTCTCTTTACTCGTTCCGTAATACATCATCCCACAACTAACTCATTAGTTGCAATGCTTGCAAGGCTTAAGTGATGTGCATTACCGAGAGGGCCCAGAGATACCTCTTCGACAATCAGAGTGACAAATCCTAATCTCGAAATACGCCAACCCAATAAGTACCTTTGGAGACACCTGTAGAGCACCTTCATAATCACCTAGTTACGTTGTGACGTTTGGTAGCACACAAAGTGTTCCTCCGGTAAACGGGAGTTGCATAATCTCATAGTCATAGGAACATGTATAAGTCATGAAGAAAGCAATAGCAACATACTAAACGATCGACTGCTAAGCTAACGGAATGGGTCAAGTCAATCACATCATTCTCCTAATGATGTGATCCCGTTAAAAAAATGACAACTCATGTCTATGGCTAGGAAACATAACCATCTTTGATCAACGAGCTAGTCAAGTAGAGGCATACTAGTGACACTCTGTTTGTCTATGTATTCACACATGTATCATGTTTCCGGTTAATACAATTCTAGCATGAATAATAAACATTTATCATGATATAAGGAAATAAATA
Organism: Triticum aestivum; assembly: GCF_018294505.1. Classification (NCBI taxonomy): domain Eukaryota; kingdom Viridiplantae; phylum Streptophyta; class Magnoliopsida; order Poales; family Poaceae; genus Triticum; species Triticum aestivum. The sequence goes on from NC_057805.1 coordinate 397,623,993, forward strand.
ATAACTTTATTATTGCCTCTAGGGCATATTTCCTTCAGATACCGCTTTGGGCATTTGTTGGGAACGTAGTAATTTCAAAAAAATTCCTACGCACACACAAGATCATGGTGATGCATAGCAACGAGAGGGGAGAGTGTTGTCCATGTACCCTTGTAGACCGAAAGCGGAAGCGTTATGACAACGCAGTTGATGTAGTCGTACGTCTTCACGATCGACCGCTCCTAGCACCGAAGGTACGACACCTCCGCGGACTGCACATGTTCAACTCGATGACGTCCCACGAACTCACGATCCAGTAGAGCTTCGAGGGAGAGTTTTGCCAGTACGATGGCGTGGTGACGGTGATGATGTTGCTACCGACGCAGGGCTTCGCCTAAGCACTGCTACGATATGACCGAGGTGGAATATGGTGGAGGGGGGCACCGCACACGGCTTGGAACAATCAACTTGTGTGTCATAGGGTGCCCCCCGCCCCCGTATATAAAGGAGCAAAGGGGAGGCCAGACGGCCTTGGTGCGCCCCAAGGAGAGGAGGAATCCTCCTCCTAGTAGGAGTAGGACTCATCCTTTCCTAGTCCTACTAGGAAGGGGGAAGGGGGAAGGAAAGAGAGGGAGAGGGAGAGGGAAAGAGGGGCCGCGCCCCCCTCCCCTAGTCCAATTCGGACTCCCCATGGGAGGGGGCGCGCCACCTCCTGGGCTGCTGCCTTCTTTCTCCCCTAAAGCCCACTAAGGCCCAATACTTACCGGGGGGGGGGGGGGTTCCGGTAACCCCTTCGGCACTCCGGTTTTCTCCGAAATCACTCGGAACACTTCCGGTGTCCGAATATAGCCGTCCAATATATCAATCTTTATGTCTCGACCATTTCGAGACTCCTCGTCATGTCCGTGATCACATCCGGGACTCCGAACTATCTTCGGTACATCAAAACACATAAACTCATAATACCGATCGTCATTGAACGTTAAGCGTGCGGACCCTACGGGTTCGAGAACTATGTAGACATGACCGAGACATGCCTCCGGCCAATAACCAATAGAGGAACCTGGATGCTCATATTGGTTCCTACATATTCTACGAAGATCTTTATCGGTCAAACCGCATAACTACATACGTTGTTCCCTTTGTCATCGGTATGTTACTTGCCCGAGATTCGATCGTCGGTATCTCAATACCTAGCTCAATCTCATTACCGGCAAGTCTCTTTACTCGTTCATAATGCATCATCCCGCAACTAACTCATTAGTCACATTGCTTGCAAGGCTTGTAGTGATGTGCATTACCGAGAGGTCCCAGAGATACCTCTCCGACAATCGGAGTGACAAATCCTAGTCTCGATCTATGCCAACTCAACAAGTACCATCAGAGACACCAGTAGAGCACCTTTATAATCACCCAGTTACGTTGTGACGTTTGGTAGCACACAAAGTGTTCCTCCGGTAATTGGGAGTTGCATAATCTTATATTTATAGGAACATGTATAAGTCATGGAGAAAGCAACAACAGTAAACTAAAACGATCAAGTGGTAAGCTAACGGAATGGGTCAAGTCAATCACATCATTCTCCTAATGATGTGATCCCGTTGTCGGTGTCCAAACCGGTGGATCTCGGGTAGGGGGTCCCGAACTATGCGTCTAGGATCGATGGTAACAGGATACGGGGGACACGATGTTTACCCAGGTTTGGGCCCTCTCTATGGAGGTAATACCCTACTTCCTGCTTGATTGATCTTGATGAATATGAGTATTACAAGAGTTGATCTACCATGAGATCGTAATGGCTAAACCCTAGAAGTCTAGCTTATATGACTATGGTAATGAATGTGTCCTTTCCGGACTAACCCCTCCGGTTTATATAGACACCGGGGGAATCTAGGGTTTACATAGAGTCGGTTACATAAGAAGGAATCTTCATAATTGGTCGCCAAGCTTGCCTTCCACGCCAAGTAGAGTCCAATCCGGACACGGGTACAGTCTTCGGCCTTCATGTCTTCACAGCCCATCAGTCCGGCCCAATGGATAATAGGCTGGACGCCAGAGGACCCCTTAGTCCAGGACTCCCTCAGTAGCCCCTGAACCTGACTTCAATGACGAGGAGTCTAGCGCGCAGATTGTCTTCGGCATTGCAAGGCGGGTTCCCCTTTTTCCGAACTCCAAGATAGTCTTCAGATGTATTGATTGTATCCGGACTTGTGTACACAACTGCAGAGGATATAATATTTTTACGAGTTTAATCCCTCGACAACTTTTGGGTAATGTGACATCACGCCTACTTCGGCCATTATTTGCGAACCGCTTTAGCTGGCCCATCGCCCCACGTCTCAAGATGCGGTTTTATTGGCATGTCTTATCCAAGCGGAGATTGTGCCTCCCTTTTTTAAGGGATTCCTGTCAACCCGGACATGGGTAACCCAACCGTCGCTTGGGTACAACTCCTTGGAAACAAGCAAGTTTTCGAGGCCTGAAAGGAGACATTTGATATTCGCAGCCTTTATATACAGGGGTACAGACCCGTCTTTTTCTTCCACGCTTGCTTCTCCCTCAACCCCCGATATCCCGAGTTCTACCACCCGGGTCTCGATTGCTACAAGCCCCAATTATGTCCAGATCCAGCCGTCAAGGCCGGTGGGTAGCTTCTTCCGTCACGGAGGGAGATATTGCAAAGCTTCGGGCGGCGAGGTATTTGACCGCGGAAATCCATCATCGGCTTCCCGCCGAGGGGCAGGTTATTCCCACCCCCAGATCCGGCGAGAGGGTCGTGTTCGTGTCCCACTTCCTTCGCGGGTTAGGGTTTGCACTTAACCCCTTCGTCCGGGTGCTCATGTTCTATTACGGGCTAGATTTCCATGATCTGGCCCCGGACTCTATTCTTCTTATTTCGACGTTCATCGTCACGTGCGAAGCCTTCCTCCGGACTCCCCCGCACTTCGGCTTGTGGCTCAAGACCTTCAATGTGAAGCCGCAAGTGATAGAGGGGGAGCAGGCCGAGTGCGGTGGTGCTTCAATGAGCAAGCTTGCTAGCGCTGTTTGGCTGAAAGGATCCTTCGCCAAATCTTCCGATCTGTGGCAGCAGGGGTGGTTCTATATCACCGAGCCCCATGGCTCTAAGTGGGCAACTGCGCCTATATTTCGATCCGGCCCCCCAACTCAACTTGCATCGTAGATTAATAAGGGGTTGGATTGGGGATCAACGGACGAGGTGCGAACTCTGCAAAGTCGCATCCGAAGCCTCATTGAGAAGGACATCGATATAGCCAACGTCGTTCAAGTAATGTTAGTTCGTCGGACCCTGCCGTGCCAGCGACGACCTCTCCGCCTGTGGGAGTTTAATCCGGAAGGGCCGCAGACGCTTCAACACTTCTTCGGCACTACACACGAAGGAATGTGGAGATCATTCTTCGGGAAACGAAGGCAATGGCCAGACACCATCGAAGATGTCCGCCTAGACTGTAACCATCCGGATACCCCGATAAGTACCCGTTTGCCGAATACCTTATAATTAGACACCCAGTGGCAAGATACCGACAGTATCCTCCTTTTCCAGGGCTGGATAAAGAAGGTGGAGCGGATTAGGTGTCCGGCTCCCCTTTTCGAAGACTCAGCTACTCCTGTGCTAACAAGGATGCTGGCCTCGGCACCGTACCAGGCACCAGCAGGGGAGGGTGAGAAGACCCAAGATGACCTTGGTTCTGGAGGTAAGTCGGACACTGAGTCCGGAGAAATCGACCTTTCCTCGCCCGAAGACATAGGCGGAAAAGGACCCAGTATCCCTTCTCCAAGCAGGAGGAAAAGGGCCGCCTGATAACCCACAAGTATAAGGGATCAATTGTAGCCTCTTTCGATAAGTAAGAGTGTCAAACCCAACGAGGAGCTAAAGGTAGAACAAATATTCCCTCAAGTTCTATCGACCACCGATACAACTCTACGCACGCTTGACGTTTGCTTTACCTAGAACAAGTATAAAACTAGAAGTACTTTGTAGGTGTTTTTGGATAGGTTTGCAAGATAATAAAGAGCGCGTAAATAAAAAGTAGGGGCTGTTTAGATAAAGACACAACTAAATTAGTTTTAGTAGAGAGCTTTTTGTCACGAGAAAGTTATTTGTCCCTAGGCAATCGATAACTAGACCGGTAATCATTATTGCAATTTTATTTGAGGGAGAGGCATAAGCTAACATACTTTCTCTACTTGGATCATATGCACTTATGATTGGAACTCTAGCAAGCATCCGCAACTACTAAAGATCATTAAGGTAAAACCCAACCATAGCATTAAAGCATCAAGTCCTCTTTATCCCATACGCAACAACCCCCTTACTCGGGTTTGTGTTTCAGTCACTCATGCAACCCACTATAAGCGAATCATGAACGTATTGCAACACCCTACAGCGGGGATCCCTCACGCTTGCGCGACACGGAGAGCACCATAGGACAGCACCAATAATAAAACATGCAACTCAAACCAATCACGATCATCAAATAACCCATAGGACAAAACGGATCTACTCAAACATCATAGGATAGCCATACATCATTGGGAAATAATATATAGCGTTGAGCACCATGTTTAAGTAGAGATTACAGCGGGTAAGAGAGAGGTTACACCGCTGCATAGAGGGGGGAAGAGTTGGTGATGATGGCGGTGAAGTTGGTGAAGATTGCGGTGATGATGATGGTGGCCACGGCAGCGTTCCGGCGCCACCGGAATAGAAGGGGAGAGGGGGCCCCTTCTTCTTCTTCTTCTTCTTCCTTGACCTCCTCCCTAGATGGGAGAAGGGTTTCCCCTCTGGTCCTTGGCCTCCATGGCATGGGAGGGGCGAGAGCCCCTCCGAGATTGGATCTGTCTCTCTGTTTCTCTCTGTTTCTGCGTTCTCGTATTCTGCCCTTTCACCGTTTCGTATATATATGGAGATCCGTAACTCCGATTGGATTGAAACCTTCGCCCAGATTTTTCTCCGAAAATTAGCTTTCTTGCGGCCAAAGTAGAGCAGCAACCGCCTTATGGGGGGCCACGGGGGGGGGGGGGCAGGCGCGCCCCTGCCTTGTGCCCCCCTCGGGCACCGTTTCGCGTTGATTCTTCTTCCGGAATTTTCCAAATATTCCAAAAATATTTTCTGTCCATTTTTATCCCGTTTGGATTCCGTTTGATATGGGGTTTCTGCAAAACATAAAACATGCAACAAACAGGAACTGGCACTGGGCACTGGATCAATATGTTAGTCCCAAAAATAGTATAAAAAGTTGCCAAAAGTATATGAAAGTTGAAGAATATTAGCATGGAACAATAAAAAATTATAGATATGATGGAGACGTATCAGCATCCCCAAGCTTAATTCCTGCTCGTCCTTGAGTAGGTAAATGATAAAAAAGATAATTTTTGATGTGGAATGCTACCTAGCATAATCTTGATCATGTATCTGATCATGGCATGAATATTAAGACACGGGTGATTCAAAGCAATAGTCTATCATTTGACATAAAAATAATAATACTTCAAGCCTACTAATAAAGCAATCATGTCTTCTCAAAATAACAAGGCCAAAGAAAGTTATCCCTACAAAATCATATAGTCTGGCTATGCTCCATCTTCATCACACAAAATATTCACATCATGTACAACCCCGATGACAAGCCGAGCAATTGGTTCATACTTTTTAACGCGCTTCAGCTTTTTTAACCCTCACGCAATACATGAGCGCAAGCCATGGATATAGCACTATAGGTGGAATAGAATAATATGATGGGGGTTATGTGGAGAAGACAAAAAAGGAGAGAGTCTCACATCGACACGGCTAATCAACGGGCTATGGAGATGCCCATCAATTGATGTCAATGTGAGGAGTAGGGATTGCCATGCAACGGATGCACTAGAGCTATAAGTGTATGAAAGCTCAAACTGAAACTAAGTGGGCGTGCATCCAACTTGCTTGCTCATGAAGACCTAGGGCATTTGAGGAAGCCCATCGTTGGAATATACAAGCCAAGTTCTATAATGAAAATTCCCACTAGTATATGAAAGTGATAACTCAAGAGACTCTCTATATGAAGAACATGGTGCTACTTTGAAGCACAAGTGTGGTAAAAGGATAGTAACATTGCCCCTTCTCTCTTTTTCTCTCATTTTTTTCTTTTTTTCTCTTTTCTTTTTCTTTTTTTTGGGCCTTCTTTTTTTTGGCCTTTCTCTTTTTTGTTCGTCCGGAATCTCATCCCGACTTTTGGGGGAATCATAGTCTCCATCATCCTTTCCTCACTGGGGCAATATTCTAATAATGATGATCATCACACTTTTATTTACTTACAACTCAATATTACAACTCGATACTAGAACAAAGATATGACTCTATATGAATGCCTCCGGCGGTGTACCGGGATGTGCAATGATCTAGCGTAGCAATGACATCAAAAAGGACAAGCCATGAAAACATCATGCTAGCTATCTTACGATCATGCAAAGCAATATGACAATAAATGCTCAAGTCATGTATATGATGATGATGGAAGTTGCATGGCAATATATCTCGGAATGGCTATGGAAATGTCATGATAGGTAGGTATGGTGGCTGTTTTGAGGAAGATATAAGGAGGTTTATGTGTGATAGAGCGTATCGTATCACGGGGTTTGGATGCACCGGCGAAGTTTGCACCAACTCTCGAGGTGAGAAAGGGCAATGCACGGTACCGGAGGGGCTAGCAATGATGGAAGGGTGAGAGTGCGTATAATCCATGGACTCACATTAGTCATAAAGAACTCATATACTTATTGCAAAAGTTTATTAGCCCTCGAAGCAAAGTACTACTACGCATGCCCCTAGGGGGATAGATTGGCAGAAAAAGACCATCGCTCGTCCCCGACCGCCACTCATAAGGAAGACAATCAATAAATACCTCATGCTCTGACTTCGTTACATAACGGTTCACCATACGTGCATGCTACGGGAATCACAAACTTCAACACAAGTATTTCTACAATCCACAACTACCCACTAGCATGACTCTAATATCACCATCTTTATATCGCAAAACTATTGCAAGGAATCAAACGTATCATATTCAGTGATCTACAAGTTTTATGTAGGATTTTATGACTAACCATGTGAATGACCAGTTCCTGTCATCTCTCTAAATAGATATAAGTGAAGCAAGAGAGTTTAATTCTTTCTACAAAAGATATGCCCACGCTCTAACAAATATAAGTGAAGCAAAAGAGCATTCTACAAATAGCGATTTTCTATGTGAAGAGAAACAGGCAATCCAAACTTCAAATGATATAAGTGAAGCACATAAAGCATTCTATAAAGCCATACTCAAAGAATATAAGTGAAGTGCAATGAGCATTCTATAAATCAACCAAGGACTATCTCATACCAGAATGGTGCATAAAACAAAAGTGAAAACTAAATGCAAAAGACGCTCCAAGATTGCACATATCGCATGAACGAAACGAATCCGAAAACATACCGATACTTGTTGAAGAAAGAGGGGATGCCTTCCGGGGCATCCCCAAGCTTAGACGCTTGAGTCTCCTTGAATATTTACTTGGGGTGCCTTGGGCATCCCCAAGCTTGAGATCTTGCCTCTCCTCCTTTTCCTCATATCGAGACCTTCTCGATCATCGAACACTTCATCCACACAAAACTTCAACAGAAAACTCGGTAAGATCCGTTAGTATAATAAAGCAAATCACTACTCTAAGTACTGTTGCAAACCAATTCATATTTTGTTTTGGCATTGTAGCTACTATAATATAACTTTTTCATGGCTTAATCCACTGATATAAATCGATAGTTTCATCAAAACAAGCAAACTATGCATCAAAAACAGAATCTGTCTAAAACAGAACAGTCTGTAATAATCTAAACATTCACCATACTTATGATACTTGAAAAATTCTGAAAAAATTATAAAAAAATAAAAAATTTGTATATAAAGACAGTGCAAAAAGAATCAGAACCATTTGACGTTCCAGTAAAAAATGTATAATCGCGCACTACAGCCAAAGTTTCTGTCCTGCACCGTACAAACCAACAAGCATTGTAAACATCCTAAAGGCAAACCTTGGCACATTATTGTTATAATACAATGGAATTGTACAAGGGGATAATTATTTTTGTTGAAAAGTTTCTGTAATCAATATTCACAAAGTTTCCGTGAGCATGAACAAAATTCAAGGCTAGCTCCCACTTCAACAATGCTCGTCTTTCTCACTTTCGCTTTTCTTTTAGAAAAAGTTTTAGGTTCCCCTCTTTTTTTTAAACTTTATAAAAGCACTCAACAGAAATAAATGACTCTCTAAAACTTCCGGGTTGTCTCCCTGGCAGCGCTTTCTTTAAAGCCATTAAGCTAGGCATATAGTGCTCAAATAATGGATCCACCCGGATCCCAAGGTATATCAAAGCCAATTTTAATTAACAATGATTTGTAATTTAGTATTGAGCACAAAGTAACATATATCATGCAACAATGAAGTCTAACTCTCTTCCTATGCATCGGCATGTCATAAAAGAACAATTCATGCGCACCTAGTAAAGGCCAATGCATAGTATAAGCAGTTTCTTGCAATTTTATCATATTGGAAACATAGAGAGGTGGAGATATAGTTCCTCTCTCATAATCATTGCAAGTAGGAGCAGCAAGCACATGCATATTATATCTATCAAAATCATCATGTGTAGTAGTAAGAGGCAACCCATCGATATAATCCTTAATAAGCACAAACTTCTCCGATATAGTGTAGTAGGGAGAATTCAAAAAGATAATGGGACTATCATGCGTGGGTGCAATAGCAACAATTTCCTGTTTAACATAAGGAACTATAGCAAGTTCATCTCCATAAGCATAATTTATATTGGCATGTTGGCCACAAGCATAGCAAGCATCATCAAAAAGGGATATTTCAAGAGAATCAACGGGATCATAATAGTCATCATAGCAATCATCCCTCGGTAAGCACGAAGGGAAATTAAACAATGTATGAGTTGAAGAGTTACTCTCATTAGAAGGTGGGCACGGATAGCTAATCCGCTCTTCCTCCTTTTGTTCTTCGCTCTCCTCATCATCTTTTTCATCCAATGAGCTCACAGTTTCATCAATTTCTTCTTCCATAGACTCCTGCAAAATATTAGTCTCTTCTTGGACAGCGGAGTAGTCCTCAATATATGGTTCAACATAGGCATTAGAAGCATAATTATCATAGCACGATTTAAGTATGGCAAAATTTTCAGATTTGTAAAGAGTAGCATCATACTTTTCAATCAAAGAAGCAATTTCATAAGCACCCTTAAAAGCAACAAATTCTTCTTGAACATCATAGTAATTCTAAACACCCTTAGCATACGAAGATACGATTCCATTATCAATAAACTCACATTGGTAGGGAAGGTGTTTCTTAGGGTTTTGAGAACAACAAGTAACATCATATATTTCACATAAATTCCAAGCATAGCATTGCAAACGATGAATATGATCCAGTAAACGTTTCCCTTTTTCAGATGTACGGTGTCGCACATAACAAGCATGCTCATCTAAAGATCTGCCCTCAACTAAGCTAGTTGGGGTTTCGTCACGAGCACATAGGGATCGAAGATGATCCAGGTAATAAGCTTCAGGAGTGTGATAGATTTTGAGTGGTTCTTCAACCATTTGTTCAGTAGGTACAACTAATTTTTTTTGGTATTTTGCGTTTCCTACCCATAACTAAAGATAGAAAACAACTAAGAACAACAAATAAAAATTACTTAGTGATAAAGCAAACAAGCACACACGAGAATATTCACCCCACGCTATGACTCCCCGACAACGACACCAGAAAAAGGTCTTGATAACCCACAAGTATAGGGGATCAATTGTAGCCTCTTCCGATAAGTAAGAGTGTCGAACCCAATTAGGAGCTAAAGGTAGAACAAATATTCCCTCAAGTTCTATCGACCACCGATACAACTCTACGCACGCTTGACGTTCGCTTTACCTAGAACAAGTATAAAACTAGAAGTACTTTGTAGGTATTTTTGGATAGGTTTGCAAGATAACAAAGAGCACGTAAATAAAAAGTAGGGGCTGATTAGATAAAGACACAACTAAATTAGTTTTAGTAGAGAGCTTTTTGTCACGAGAAAGTTATTTGTCCCTAGGCAATCGATAACTAGACCGATAATCATTATTGCAATTTTATTTGAGGGAGAGGCATAAGCTAACATACTTTCTCTACTTGGATCATATGCACTTATGATTGGAACTCTAGCAAGCATCTGCAACTACTAAAGATCATTAAGGTAAAACCCAACCATAGCATTAAAGCATCAAGTCCTCTTTATCCCATACGCAACAACCCCCTTACTCAGGTTTGTGTTTTAGTCACTCACGCAACCCACTGTAAGCGAATCATGAACGTATTGCAACACCCTACAGCGGGGATCACTCACGCTTGCGCGACACGGAGAGCACCATAGGACAGCACCAATAATAAAACATGCAACTCAAACCAATCACGATCATCAAATAACCCATAGGACAAAACAGATCTACTCAAACATCATAGGATAGCCATACATCATTGGGAAATAATATATAGCGTTGAGCACCATGTTTAAGTAGAGATTACAGCGGGTAAGAGAGAGGTTACACCGCTGCATAGAGGGGGGAAGAGTTGGTGATGGTGGCGGTGAAGTTGTTGGTGAAGATTGCGGTGATGATGATGGTTGCCACGGCAGCGTTCCGGCGCCACGGGAAGAGAAGGGGAGAGGGGCCCCTTCTTCTTCTTCTTCTTCCTTGACCTCCTCCCTAGATGGGAGAAGGGTTTCTCCTCTGGTCCTTGGCCTCCATGGCATGGGAGGGGCGAGAGCCCCTCCGAGATTGGATCTGTCTCTCTGTTTCTCTCTGTTTCTGTGTTCTCGTATTCTGCCCTTTCACCGTTTCGTATATATATGGAGATCCGTAACTCCGATTGGATTCACTACAAAAAAAAGACACATCCGTGACATTTTGGGCCGAACGAATTTTTTTTCTGTCATACATATGACACTTCTATGACGATAATTGTGACAAAACCCGGTATCATCATAGATGTGGTGGGCTCCTACTTCTATGACAAAAAATCATGACAGAAAATGGGCTTTTTGTCCTGGGCGGGCCGGAGACGCAGCTGCATGACATTCTTTGGGCCGTCCATGACGGAAAAAACCGTGGTAGAAGCGAGGGCGAGGAAAATTTAGGGGAGTTCCCGGTTACGGTGGGAGGTCGGGGGCCGAGCGATGCGCGTTTCTCTCATACACGTACGCGCGTGTGTGCGAGGCGTTGGCTCTAACTGAACCCGAGCGAGGCGTTGGGCTCTAACTGAACCCGAGCGATTGCACTGCAGGCTACGCGTTACTGAACCCGAGCGATCGATCGATGGCTGTTAACTGAACCCGATCGAGCGATTCCTTCGCTACTGCTGCTAACTGAAGCCGATCGATGCTGCCTCTGGGATGAACAGTGAGCGTTGCGGGGGGCTTTGGATGAACAGTGAGCGGTGGCGTTGCCTCTGGATCAACAGGACCCCGTGGTGTGGTGGACGGCTGGATGAATAGTAGACGGTGGAGGGGTGCCCGTGGAGGGGTGGTTGAACAGGACCCCGTGGTGTGGAGGGCTGGATGAACAGTAGACGGTGGAGGGGTGCCCGTGGAGGGGTGGTTGAACAGTAGCCGGTGGAGTAGCGCGCGGTGGAGGCTGGATGAACAGGAGCCCGTGGAGGCTAGAGGAGGTCGACGGTGGAGATGAACAGTATCCCGTGGTCCCGTTTTGCGGTACGCCACACCCCTCCTGATGAACAGGACCCCCGTTTCAACCGTAGGAGGTCCGTTTCGTCCGTTTTGCGGGTACGCCACACCCCTCCCGATCAACAGGACCCCCGTTTCGACCGTAGGAGGTCCGTTTTGTCCGTTTTGCGGTACGCCACACCCCTCCTGATCAACAGGACCCCCGTTTCGACCGTAGGAGGTCCGTTTCCTCCGTTTTGCGGTACGCCACACCCCTCCCGATCAACAGGACCCCCGTTTCGATTGTAGGAGGTCCGTTTCCTCCGTTTTGCGGTACGCCACACTCCTCCCGATCAACAGGACCCCCGTTTCGACCGTAGGAGGTCCGTTTCCTCCGTTTTGCGGTACGCCACACCCCTCTCCATGAACACGACGCATTCTGTTGCCTCCCCATGAACACGACGCATTCCGTTGCCTCCCCATGAACACGACGACGACGCTGTTTCTCCATTCCGACCCAGCCATGTACACGAGCCCTGGCCGTACGTATGCGCGAGTAGGCGTTCGAGACCCCGCCCGTATGTACACATACATGGCCGTATTTTCTCTCTTGCACCCTGGCTGCTGTACGTACGTGTACATGCTACGTGCGCGCCTCTACTACGACACGTACGCGCCTATACTACGACACGTGCGCGCCTCTACATCCACCAGTATATATGTACGTACACGTTCGCGACCAGAATGACAACGCTACGTACGCTTCGACCAGGTGGGTCCCGACTGTCAGGCACTTCCTTGCCTGCGAAGATGTAGCTGGTGGGGCCCAGCAGTCAGGGGGCGAATCGATTTTTTGCCCGGACGCACTTCCTTGCGTGCGAAGATGTAGCTGGTGGGTCCCAGCAGTCAGGGGCAAATGTTTTTTTCACGAAATACGGTGGCCCGTCCGGTGGGTCCCCGCTGTAAGGTGGAGGAATACTTATTTTGCACGTAATAAGGAGGCACTTCCTTGTTGCGGCCGTGGACCCAGCTGTCAGCCTCTCCACGTACAGTCCACATCCGATGGAAGCCATTCCTTGACCACGTTGACCACGCCGCGCCGAGAGCACCAGGGCGGTGGACGACAGCGATGAAGGAAATATGCCCTAGAGGCAATAATAAAGTTATTATTTATTTCCTTATATCATGATAAATGTTTATTATTCATGCTAGAATTGTATTAACCGGAAACATAATACATGTGTGAATACATAGACAAACAGAGTGTCACTAGTATGCCTCTACTTGACTAGCTCGTTGATCAAAGATGGTTATGTTTCCTAGCCATAGACATGAGTTGTCATTTGATTAACGGGATCACATCATTAGGAGAATGATGTGATTGACTTGACCCATTCCGTTAGCTTAGCACTCGATCGTTTAGTATGTTGCTATTGCTTTCTTCATGACTTATACATGTTCCTATGACTATGAACTCCCGTTTACCGGAGGAACACTTTGTGTGCTACCAAACGTCACAACGTAATTGGGTGATTATAAAGGTGCTCTACAGGTGTCTCCAAAGGTACTTGTTGGGTTGGCATATTTCGAGATTAGGATTTGTCACTCCGATTGTCGGAGAGGTATCTCTGGGCCCACTCAGTAATACACATCACTATAAGCCTTGCAAGCATTGTGACTAATGAGTTAGTTGCGAGATGATGTATTACGGAACGAGTAAAGAGACTTGCCGGTAACGAGATTGAACTAGGTATCGAGATACCGACGATCGAATCTCGGGCGAGTAACATACCGATGACAAAGGGAACAACGTATGTTGTTATGTGGTCTGACCGATAAAGATCTTCGTAGAATATGTGGGAACCAATATGAGCATCCAGGTTCCGCTATTGGTTATTGACCGGAGAGGTGTCTCGGTCATGTCTACATAGTTCTCGAACCCGTAGGGTCCGCACGCTTAACGTTACGATGACAGTTATATTATGAGTTTATATGTTTTGATGTACCGAAGGTTGTTCGGAGTCCCGGATGTGATCACGGACATGACGAGGAGTCTCGAAATGATCGAGACATAAAGATTGATATATTGGAAGCCTATGTTTGGACATCGGAAGTGTTCCGGGTGAAATCGGGACTTTTCCGGAGTACTGGGAAGTTACGGGAACCTCCCCGGTAACTTAATGGGCCGTAGTGGGCCTAGGTGGAAGAGAGGAGAGGAGGCTAGGGTAGGGCCGCGCGCCCCTTCCCCCCAGTCCGAATAGGACAAGGAGAGGGGGGCGGCGCCCCCCTTCCTTCCTCCCCTCCACCTTTTCCCCCTTCCTCTCCTAGTCCAACATGGAAAGGGGGGAGTCCTACTCCCGGTAGGAGTAGGACTCCTCCTGGCGCGCCTCTCCTCCCTTGGCCGGCGGCCTCCCCCTTGCACCTTTATATATGGGGGCAAGGGGGCACCTCTGAACACACAATTGATCAACGATCTTTTAGCTGTGTGCGGTGCCCCCTCCACCATATTACACCTCGATAATATCGTAGCGATGCTTAGGCGAAGCCCTGCGTCGGTAGAACATCATCATCGTCACCACGCCGTCGTGTTGACGAAACTCTCCCTCAACACTCGGCTGGATCGGAGTTCGAGGGACGTCATCGAGCTGAACGTGTGCTGAACTCGGAGGTGCCGTGCGTTCGGTACTTGATCGGTCGGATCGTGAAGACGTACGACTACATCAACCGCGTTGTGTTAACGCTTCCGCTTTTCGGTCTACGAGGGTACGTGGACAACACTCTCCCCTCTCGTTGCTATGCATCACCATGATCTTGCGTGTTCGTAGGAATTTTTTTGAAATTACTACGTTCCCCAACAGTGGCATCCGAGCCAGGTTTTATGCGTTGATGTTATGCACGAGTAGACAAGTGAGTTGTGGGTGATATAAGTCATACTGCTTACCAGCATGTCATACTTTGGTTCGGCGATATTGTGAGATGAAGCGGCCCGGACCGACATTACGCGTACGCTTACGCGAGACTGGTTTCACCGTTGCGAGCACTCGTTGCTTAAAGGTGACTGGCGGGTGTCTGTCTCTCTCACTTTAGTTGAACCGAGTATGGCTACGCCCGGTCCTTGCGAAGGTTAAAACAACACCAACTTGACAAACTATCGTTGTGGTTTTGATGCGTAGGTAAGAACGGTTCTTGCTAAGCCCGTAGCAGCCACGTAAAACTTGCAACAACAAAGTAGAGGACGTCTAACTTGTTTTTGCAGGGCATGTTGTGATGTGATATGGTCAAGACATGATGCTATATTTTATTGTATGAGATGATCATGTTTTGTAACCGAGTTATCGGCAACTGGCAGGAGCCATATGGTTGTCGCTTTATTGTATGCAATGCAATCGCCATGTAATTGTTTTACTTTATCACTAAGCGGTAGAGATAGTCGTAAAAGCAATAGTTGGCGAGACGACAACGATGCTACGATGGAGATCAAGGTGTCGCACCGGTGACGATGATGATCATGACGGTGCTTCGGAGATGGAGATCACAAGCACAAGATGATGATGGCCATATCATATCACTTATATTGATTGCACGTGATGTTTATCTTTTATGCATCTTATCTTGCTTTGATTGACGGTAGCATTATAAGATGATCTCTCACTAAAATTTCAAGATAAAAGTGTTCTCCCTGAGTATGCACCATTGCGAAAGTTCTTCGTGCTGAGACACCACGTGATGATCGGGTGTGATAGGCTCTACATTCAAATACAACGGGTGCAAAACAGTTGCACACGCGGAATACTCAGGTTAAACTTGACGAGCCTAGCATATGCAGATATGGCCTCGGAACACGGAGACCGAAAGGTCGAGCGTGAATCATATAGTAGATATGATCAACATAGTGATGTTCACCATTGAAACTACTCCATCTCACGTGATGATCGGACATGGTTTAGTTGATTTGGATCACGTAATCACTTAGATGATTAGAGGGATGTCTATCTAAGTGGGAGTTCTTAAGTAATATGATTAATTGAGCTTAAATTTATCATGAACTTAGTCCTGATAGTATTTTGCAAATTATGTTGTAGATCAATAGCTCGCGTTGTTGCTTCCCTATGTTTATTTTGATATGTTCCTAGAGAAAAATTATGTTGAAAGATGTTAGTAGCAATGATGCGGATTGGATCCGTGATATGAGGATTATCCTCATTGCTGCACAGAAGAATTATGTTCTTGATGCACCGCTAGGTGACAGACCTATTGCAGGAGCAGATGCAGACGTTATGAACGTTTGGCTAGCTCAATATGATGACTACTTGATAGTTTAGTGCACCATGCTTAATGGCTTAGAATTGGGACTTCAAAGACGTTTTGAACGTCATGGACCATATGAGATGTTCCAGGAGTTGAAGTTAATATTTCAAGCAAATACCCGAGTTGAGAGATATGAAGTCTCCAACAAGTTCTATAGCTAAAAGATGGAGGAGAATAGCTCAAGCAGTGAGCATGTGCTCAGATTGTCTGGGTACTACAATCGCTTGAATCAAGTGGGAGTTAATCTTCCAGATAAAATAGTGATTGACAGAATTCTCTAGTCACCATCACCAAGTTAGTAGAACTTCGTGATGAACTACAGTATGCAAGGGATGACGAAAGTAATTCCCGAGCTCTTCGTGATGCTGAAATCGACGAAGGTAGAAATCAAGAAAAACATCAAGTGTTGATGGTTGACAAGACCACTAGTTTCAAGAAAAGGGTAAAGGGAAGAAGGGGAACTTCAAAAAGAATGGCAAGCAAGTTGCTGCTCAAGTGAAGAAGCCTAAGTCTGGTCCTAAGCCTGAGACTAAGTGCTTCTACTGCAAAGGGACTGGTCACTGGAAGCGGAACTACCCCAAGTATTTGGTGGATAAGAAGGATGGCAAAGTGAACAAAGGTATATTTGATATACAGATTATTGATGTGTATTATACTAGTGTTCGTAGCAACCCCTCGGTATTTGATACTGGTTCAGTTGCTAAGAATAGTAACTCGAAACGGGAGTTGCAGAATAAACAAAGACTAGTAAAAGGCGAGGTGACAATGTGTGTTGGAAGTAGTTCCAAGATTGATATGATCATCATCGCACACTCCCTATACTTTCGGGATTAGTGTTGAAACTAAATAAGTGTTATTTGGTGTTTGCGTTGAGCATGAATATGATTTGATCATGTTTATTGCAATACGGTTATTCATTTAAGTTAGAGAACAATTGTTGTTCTGTTTACATGAATAAAAAAAACCTTCTATGGTCATACACACCAACGAAAATGGTTTGTTGGATCTCGATCATAGTGATACACATATTCATAATAATGAAGCCAAAAGATGCAAAGTTAATAATAATAGTGCAACTTATTTGTGGCACTGCCGTTTAGGTCATATCGGTGTAAAGCGCATGAAGAAACTCCATAATGATGGACTTTTGGAATCACTTGATGCTTGCGAACCATGCCTCATAGGCAAGATGACTAAGACTCCATTCTCCGGAACAATGGAGCGAGCAACTGACTTATTGGAAATAATACATACTGATGTATGCGGTCCGATGAGTGTTAAGGCTCACTGCAAGTATCGTTATTTGCTGACCTTCACAGATGATTTGAGCAGATATGGGTATATCTACTTGATGAAACACAAGTCTGAAACATTTGAAAAGTTCAAAGAATTTCAGAGTGAAGTGGAGAATCATCGTAACAAGAAAATAAAAATTTCTACGATATGATCGCAGAGGTAAAATATTTGAGTTATGAGTTTGGCCTTCAGTTAAAACAATGTGAAATAGTTTCACTACTCATGCCACCTGGAACACCACAGTGTAATGGTGTGTCCGAACATCGTAACCGTACTTTATTAAATATGGTGCGATATATGATGTCTCTTACCGATCTACCACTATCGTTTTGGGGTTATGCATTAGAGACAGCTGCATTCACGTTAAGTAGGGTACCATCTAAATCCGTTGAGACGACATCTTATGAACTGTGGTTTGGCAAGAAACCAAAGTTGTCGTTTCTGAAAGTTTGGGGTTGCGATGCTTATGTGAAAAAGTTTCATCCTGATAAGCTCAAACCCAAATCGGAGAAATGTGTCTTCATAGGATACCCAAAGGAGACTGTTGGGTACACCTTCTATCATAGATCCAAAGGCAAGACTTTTGTTGCTAAGAATGGATCCTTTCTAGAGAAGGAGTTTCTCTCGAAAGAAGTGAGTGGGAGGAAAGTAGAACTTGATGAGGTAATTGTACCTGCTCCCTTATTGGAAAGTAGTTCATCACAGAAATCTGTTCCTGTGACTCCTACACCAATTAGTGAGGAAGTTAATGATGATGATCATGTAACTTCAGATCAAGTTACTACCGAACCTCGTAGGTCAACCAGAATGAAATCCGCACCAGAGTGGTATGGTAATCCAGTTCTGGAGGTCATGTTACTTGACCATGACGAACCTACGAACTATGAGGAAGCGATGATGAGCCCAGATTCCGCAAAATGGCTTGAGGCCATGAAATCTGAGATGGGATCCATGTATGAGAACAAAGTGTGGACTTTGGTTGACTTGCCCGGTGATCGGCAAGCCATTGAAAATAAATGGATCTTCAAGAGGAAGACGGACGCTGATAGTAGTGTTACTATCTACAAAGCTAGACTTGTCGGAAAAAGGTTTTTGACAAAGTTCAAGGTGTTGACTACGATGAGATTTTCTCACTCGTAGCGATGCTTAAGTCTGTCCGAATCATGTTAACAAATTGCCACATTTTATGAAATCTGGCAAATGGATGTCGAAACTACATTCCTTAATGGATTTCTTAAAGAAGAGTTGTATATGATGCAACCAAAAGGTTTTGTCAATCCTAAAGGTGCTAACAAAATATGCAAGCTCCAGCGATCCATCTATGGACTGGTGCAAGCATCTCGGAGTTGGAATATACGCTTTGATAAGTTGATCAAAGCATATAGTTTTATACAGACTTGCGGTGAAGCCTGTATTTACAAGAAAGTGAGTGAGAGCACTACAGCATTTCTGATAAGTATATGTGAATGACATATTGTTGATCGGAAATAATGTAGAATTATTCTACAAAGCATAAAGGAGTTTTTCAAAGAAGGACCTCGGTGAAGCTGCTTACATATTGAGCATCAAGATCTATAGAGATAGATCAAGACGCTTGATAAGTTTTTTCAATGAGTACATACCTTGACAAGATTTTGAAGTAGTTCAAAATGGAACAGTCAAAGAAAGAGTTTCTTGCCTGTGTTACAAGATGTGAAATTGAGTAAGACTCAAAGCCCGACCACGGCAGAAGATAGAAAAAGAATGAAAGTCATTCCCTATGCCTCGGCCATAGGTTCTATAAAGTATGCCATGCTGTGTACCAGATCTATTGTATACCCTACACTGATTTTGGCAAGGGAGTACAATAGTGATCTAGGAGTAGATCACTGGACAGCGGTCAAAATTATCCTTAGTGGAATAAGGATATGTTTCTCGATTATGGAAGTGACAAAAGGTTCGTCGTAAAGGGTTACGTCGATGCAATTTTTGACACTAATCTAGATGACTCTAAGTCTCGGTCTAGATACATATTGAAAGTGGGAGCAATTAGCTAGAGTAGCTCCGTGCAGAGCATTGTAGACATAGAAATTTGCAAAATACTTACGGATCTGAATGTGACAGACCCGTTGACTAAAATTATCTCACAAGCAAAACATGATCACACCTTAGTACTCTTTGGGTGTTAATCACATAGCGATGTGAACTAGATTATTGACTCTAGTAAACCCTTTGGGTGTTGGTCACATGACGATGTGAACTATGGGTGTTAATCACATGGTGATGTGAACTATTGATGTTAAATCACATGGCGATGTGAACTAGATTATTGACTCTAGTGCAAGTGGGAGACTGAAGGAAATATGCCCTAGAGGCAATAATAAAGTTATTATTTATTTCCTTATATCATGATAAATGTTTATTATTCATGCTAGAATTGTATTAACCGGAAACATAATACATGTGTGAATACATAGACAAACAGAGTGTCACTAGTATGCCTCTACTTGACTAGCTCGTTGATCAAAGATGGTTATGTTTCCTAGCCATAGACATGATTTGTCATTTGATTAACAGGATCACATCATTAGGAGAATGATGTGATTGACTTGACCCATTCTGTTAGCTTAGCACTCGATCGTTTAGTATGTTGCTATTGCTTTCTTCATGACTTATACATGTTCCTATGACTATGAGATTATGCAACTCCCGTTTACCAGAGGAACACTTTGTGTGCTACCAAACGTCACAACGTAACTGGGTGATTATAAAGGTGCTCTACAGGTGTCTCCAAAGGTACTTGTTGGGTTGGCGTATTTCGAGATTAGGATTTGTCACTCCGATTGTCGGAGAGGTATCTCTGGCACCACTCAGTAATACACATCACTATAAGCCTTGCAAGCATTGTGACTAATGAGTTAGTTGCAAGATGATGTATTACGGAACGAGTAAAGAGACTTGCCGGTAACGAGATTGAACTAGGTATCGAGATACCAACGATCGAATCTCGGGCAAGTAACATACCGATGACAAAGGGAACAACGTATGTTGTTATGCGGTCTGACCGATAAAGATCTTCGTAGAATATGTGGGAACCAATATGAGCATCCAGGTTCCGCTATTGGTTATTGACCGGAGAGGTGTCTCGGTCATGTCTACATAGTTCTCGAACCCGTAGGGTCCGCACGCTTAACGTTACGATGACAGTTATATTATGAGTTTATATGTTTTGATGTACCGAAGGTTGTTCGGTGTCCCGGATGTGATCACGGACATGACGAGGAGTCTCGAAATGATTGAGACATAAAGATTGATATATTGGAAGCCTATGTTTGGACATCGGAAGTGTTCCGGGTGAAATCGGGATTTTTTCGGAGTACTGGGAGGTTACCGGAACCCCCCCGGTAACTTAATGGGCCTTAGTGGGCCTAGGTGGAAGAGAGGAGAGGAGGCTAGGGCAGGGCCGCGCGCCCCTTCCCCCCAGTCCGAATAGGACAAGGAGAGGGGGGCGGCGCCCCCCTTCCTTCCTCCCCTCCACCTTTTCCCCCTTCCTCTCCTAGTCCAACATGGACAGGGGGGAGTCCTACTCGCGGTAGGAGTAGGACTCCTCCTGGCGCGCCTCTCCTCCCTTGGCCGGCGGCCTCCCCCTTGCACCTTTATATACGGGGGCAAGGGGGCACCTCTGAACACACAATTGATCAACGATCTTTTAGCCGTGTGCGGTGCCCCCCTCCACCATATTACACCTCGATAATATCGTAGCGATGCTTAGGAGAAGCC
This sequence comes from Triticum aestivum, assembly GCF_018294505.1. Lineage (NCBI taxonomy): Eukaryota > Viridiplantae > Streptophyta > Magnoliopsida > Poales > Poaceae > Triticum > Triticum aestivum. Next base: position 397,645,084 of record NC_057805.1, read on the forward strand.
CTGCGTCGGTAGAACATCATCATCGTCACCACGCCGTCGTGCTGACGAAACTCTCCCTCAACACTCGGCTGGATCGGAGTTCGAGGGACGTCATCGAGTTGAACGTGTGCTGAACTCGGAGGTGCCGTGCGTTCGGTACTTGATCGGTCGGATCGTGAAGACGTACGACTACATCAACCGCGTTGTGTTAACTCTTCCGCTTTTCGGTCTACGAGGGTACGTGGACAACACTCTCCCCTCTCGTTGCTATGCATCACCATGATCTTGCGTGTTCGTAGGAATTTTTTTGAAATTACTACGTTCCCCAACAAGCGAGGCCTAGGAAGGGGACGACGCGGAGCCGGGGAAGACGCGGCAGTGGATGCCCATGCGTAGAGGAGTACGAGGGTTCACTGGTTCGCTGCGGTGTGAGGCTGCCGTCGCCGCAGAATAACAGGGGGTGTGGGTGAGTAGAGGGATGGCCTGGCCAGCGGTGGGAGTAGTAGGGGGCGGTGAGGCCTCCACCGCATCGCAGCCGGCCATGGGAGGCAGGAGCACGAGGCACGACCGGCGCTGGTTTGGGCGGCTGGAGCAAGAAGACCAGAGGTTGAAGAAGCACTACGGCCGTTGGATGGACATCGTACGGTCACTGGAGCTAGAATCGTGCATATTGACTAAGTTGACAAAGCCCTCCGTCCCCGTCAACTTAGTAGGCCCACAAGTCAGCCTGCCACTATACTGGGTCCCAGCTAACAGGGGGGGTATTCATTTTTTTGTGCGTAATAAGGAGGCACTTCCTTGCGTGCGAAGATATAGCTGGTGGGTCCGAGCTATCAGCGGCGGTAACGTTTTTTCACGAAATACAGAGGCCCTTTCGGTGGGTCCCTGATGTCAGGTGGAGGAATCATTATTTTGCGCGTAATAAGGAGGCATTTCCTTGCGTGCGGCCGTGGACCCAGCTGTCGGCCTTTCCACGTACAGTCCACTTCAGACGCATGTCGGTCGTTGACCACGTTGACCAGGCCGCGCCGGGAGCACCGGGGCGGTGGACGACGGCGAGGCCTAGGAAGGGAACGACACGGAGGCAGGGAAGACTCGTAAGTTGTTTCCCACGCGGAGGGGAGTACGACTGTACGAGGGTTTACTGGTTCATCTGCCGTCGCCAAAGAATAACAGCAGGTGTGGGTGAGTAGAGGGATGGCTAGGCCAGCGATGGGAGTACGATGGGGCGGTGAGGCCTGCGCGGCAGCAGAGCCGGCCGCGGGGAGGAGGGAGCAGGCAGTCCCGCCGGCGCTTGTTTGAGCGGCTGGAGCAGGAAGAGCAGAGATTGAAGAAGCACGACGGCCGTTGGATGGCCATCCAACAGTCACTGCTTGTGCGTCAACCTTTGTGTTAGGAAAGCCTCAAATCTGTGGAAAACAACATACAACCCATCTGCCATTATTTCTAATAATTTACAGCCCATTTGCTAATTATTAAGGTTTTTTTGGAGCCCATATTCTTTTTGTTAGCATTACAGCCCATATTGTGGCCACGGTTAAAAAATTATATGAAATTTTGCATATTTCGGTGCGGTCCGAACTGTTTTTAATCCCAAAATTTCGACTCACATTCAAACTGATTTTAAAAATAAATGTATATCAATATAAAATCCAACAAATTCTCCATGCATAAAAATTAATGTAATTTAAAATCTCGAAATGAAAAAAAAGATATTTGAAACTAATTGCCGGTTTGATGTGTTTTAAAAATGTACAGCCCATTTCTCATTACTGATGGGCCATTTTCTCGGCCAGCCGAATGAAAGCTGTCCTCGTCTTGAAAGATTTGCAGCCCAACAGGCCTGACAAAGTGACTTACTTGGCAAATCACAAAAAAACTGGGCTGTGGCCGTGGACCCAGCTGTCAGCCTCTCCACGTACAATACTATTCCGATGGAAGTCGTTCCTTGACCACGTTGACCACGCCGCGCGGAGAGCACCACGGCGGTGGATGACGGCGAGGCCTAGGAAGGGGACGACGCGGAGCCGGGGAAGACGCGGCAGTGGAAGCCCACGCGGAGAGGAGTACGAGGGTTCACTGGTTCGGCTGCGGTGTGAGGCTGCCGTCGCCGCAGGGCCTGGCCAGCGGTGGGAATAGTAGGGGCGGTGAGGCCTCCGCGGCAGCACAGCCGGCCACGGGAGGCAGGAGCATGCGGCACGACCGGCGCTGCTTTGGGCGGCTGGAGCAAGAAGACCAGAGGTTGAAGAAGCACTACGGCCGTTGGATGGACATCGTACGGTCACTGGAGCTAGAATCGTTCATATTGACTAAGTTGATAAAGCCCTTCGTCCCCGTCAACTTAGTAGGCCCACAAGTCAACCTCCCACCAAGGTGGGTCCCAGCTAGCTGGGGGAGTATTCATTTTTTTGTGCGTAATAAGGAGGCACTTCCGGTGGGTCCGAGCTGACAGCGGGGGGAACGTTTTTTTTCGCGAAATACGGTGGCCCGTCAGGTGGGTCCCAGCAGTCAGGGGGCAAACGTTTTTTCGCAAAATACAGTGGCCCATCCAGTGGGTCCCTGCTGTCAGTTGGAGGAATCATTATTTTTCGCGTAATAAGGAGGCACTTACTTGCTGCGGCCGTGGACCCAGCTGAGACTCTCCACGTATAATATACTTCCGATGGAAGTCGTTCCTTGACCACGTTGACCTCGCCGCGTTCCGTTGCATGCATGCGTCCATGGGCGTGGTGCGTCCCCACTGTCAGCCTCTCACGTACAGTCATCTTCCGATGACTCTCGGTTGTTGACCACGCTGACCACACCGTGCCGAGCGCACCCAGACTGGAACGACCCGGAGATGGGGAAGACGGGGCAGTGGAGTCGCAGATGGAGAGGAGTGGGAAACTTCACTGGTTCAGGTGCATGGCAGCACAACCACGGTGCCGCCCACGGGAGACAGGAGCAAGAACAGAGGTTGAAGAAGGAGCACGGCTGTTGGATTAACATCCAACAGTCTAGCTGCTAGAATCATTTGTTGATTAAGTTGACAAAGCCGTGCGTACACGTCCGCTTAGTAGGCCCACAAGTCAGTCACCAAATCTGACGGGTCCCAGCTGTCAACGGGATGAATATTTTTTTTCGCAAAACAAGGAGGCACTTCCTTCCGTGCGAAGATACAGCCAGTGGGTCCCAGCTGTCAGGTGGAGAAATAATTTTTTTCGCAAAACAAGGAGGTCCCTCTTGTAGCTGGTTCGAATCCAAACCTAGACTATGACTATATATGGTGCTATGCTACTCTGCAAGTAATGAAACTGACATATCCAACGTTCGCTTCTCCTCTTCTCTACTTACTCTGCCTAGCATCAGAAGCTCTGGCCGCAACAACCATGTCCGCTGGCTGCTCGTCCACCTGCTCTTCAGCAAGCAACAACCAGATATGCGCCAAGTCGCCACCCGTACCATCGCCTGTGGGTCTCATCACACCCCCGCCGGCACGCGCACCGCAGCCGATTGCTCATCGCAACCCGCTGCCGTTGGTGTGGTGCCACTGCTGCAAATCACGCAAAGTCATCCGTCGCGTCTCAACCACAATCCGCAACCCTGGCCGAGTCTTCTACAAATGCCCGAATCATGGGGTAATAATATGTTTAAGTGTTGTTCTGCTGCTTTCAGTTGCTGATTTTTTAATAGTTTGGTTGATGATCTTCCAATTTGATTCGTGCAGAAAAGGGAAGATTCGTGTGATTTGTATTTCTGGGAAGTTGCTGATGTGGGGGAATGCAACTACGCTGATTATTTGGTTAGCCGAGGAATCCCAATACCAGCAGGTTGGGGTGTTGGACAAGTAACTGAAGGAACGACAGAAGAGGAAGATGCAGAGCAGAAGGTTAAAGATGCAGTTCCTCTGATCATGGCCAAGCAACAGCTGCTGAACGGCCTTGACAGCAATGAGGAGATGAAAGAGCTTGTGAAGATAATGGGCAAAATCGATGTGCTCTGTAGGATGATTGTCTCTTTATTTGCAGTGTATGTAGCACTCGTGATGTATTCAGTGGCTACGACATGAGCACTTTGCTGAAACTAGTAATGAATGAAACCTGTGTAGCAGGCTGGGCGTAGTGTTGTGAACATATAATGATTTCTATTAACGGAAATCAGGGGGTATCCCCTTTTGCTCATATAAATAAATAAATAGCAGAGGCCCTGTCGGGTCAGCTTTGTTCTCATTCGAAGACGTCGAGCAAATTGCAGTCCAACAGCAAACTATGTCATCAAATTCAAGTTTCACAGCCAAATATGAGTACAACTAAACAACAATGTCATCATGTTTTAGTTGTCATACAATCACCAAACACAAATCAGCATACATAACAAGTGATGTTCTCATAGCAAAATACTAAACAACATGTTCATCAGGTTTCAGTTGTCATAGCAAACACAATTTCACATAGTAGATAAAAAAACGTCTTCTAACAGGCAAATACGACAAAAGCAATGTAATCATCATCCGCAGCAGCAGCGTCAACATCTTCGCCATGTGTATCAGTCTGAATCGTAATTCCCCACGGTGTCATCTTCTTCTTCGTCCTCAATGTCCTCGAACGTTGGCTTCTTCTTGATCAACTCTTGTATATCCACAGCACGACAGGCAATCTTTTCGCCGGCGTCATTGACGTGATGGTTCTCAAAGATATTAGGAACATCTGTGTTATCTTGTACATCAGGAGCAGTGTAAGCATCATCTTGTTGTGCAACTTCATTAAATGAATTCCTTTGCTCAAATCTTTGCAATACTCTCCAGTCATCGCTACGTGCAAATGTGTCTTCCAAGAAAAATATCTGTGTTGCTTGATTTGCCAAAATAAAAGGCTCGTTGGTCTGGTACGCCGCCTTGACATTGATGGATTTGAAATAATCATCAGCTCTAGGTTTTGCGATCCTGGAAAACAGGTTATACCAACGACAGCACAACAGAACCACACACCGATGATCCTCGAAACTGGAGATATACTGCAACTGAACAATGTCTATTATGTTAGCATAGATTTCAGTTGTCTCTTTGTCATACGTATCCGTGCTCATGATGGCACTGTTTTGTGTCTTCCTGCCTTCGTCTCGTGCAAGGGTGTTGTAGCGCACATCTCCAACAACGCAAGATTCATAATGTCTTACCCGAGTATCAGGACCCATTGCTAGTGAGTAAAGGGCATCATCAACTGCCTGCCCATCCTCCCGCATCTTCTTAACCTATGGTTAGAAAATATACAAGCTGATCATCTTATGTACTCAATATATTAAAAAAACTGACAGTGCACTTCAAAAGCTTACATGGTTCTTGAACCATTTCGCAAATCCTGCCATAACTAGTTTGTCAATGTTTCTTGGATTTTGCGGCAGTGACTCCTCTTTGTAGATGCTGCACAACATAGTGATCGCGTCAAACATCTAAATATATAAGAATGTGCTGCAAGTTTAGTAGATTATGATGTATAAGCTGCAGTACTGCACTTACTTGATATAAGGTAGTATCTCAGGACAGTTATTCAACACATACCAAACCATTTTGTCCAAATCTTTAGGTTTGTCCTCTTGTCGACTCTTCCCTGTAACTCGAACAGAACAATCGAAAACATTGAGCCCGGGATTGTCTTCACCCACCTCTTTGCTAAGCTGATCAGCTGTTTCAATGTATTTTGAGCAGAATATCAACGCTTCTGTAGCAATGTAGGCCTCTGCAATGGAACCCTCGGGTCTAGCTCTGTTCCTAACATATCCCTTGAAAGTGCCTAGCCGCCTTTCAATAGGGTACATCCAGCCATACTGTACTGGACCTCTAAGTAGTGCCTCATCAGGTAGATGAACAGCCAAATGCACCATCACATCAAAGAAGGCCGGAGGATATATCTTCTCAAGGTCGCATAGGATAGTTGGTATCTTGTCTCTAAGACGCTCCAAAGCATCTATCCTGATATTCCTACTGCAGAGTTCCCTGAAGAATTGTCCCAACTCTGCAACTGCTCTGTATAAGTCAGGGCGGCCCAATCCTCTAAGGATAACAGGTAAAACCCTTTGAAGTAGGACGTGGCAGTCATGAGTTTTCAACCCTTGTACCTTGTTTCCATCTGCACTGACTCTCCTTTAAGGGTTGGAAGCAAATCCATGTGGGAATCTCACACGTGACAGGAACTCGCAGAATTCTTTTCTTTTTACTTTGTCCAAGACGTACACAGCTGGTGCCATATCCCGTGGTTTACCTTCATCTTGCACCTGCAAATCCTTTCTGATACCTAGGTGTGTCAAATCAATCCTAGATTTTAAGGTATCTTTCGTCTTGCCTTCAATATTAAGAAGTGTGCCGATAATGCTGTCACATATATTTTTCTCGATGTGCATCACATCAAGATTATGCCGCAGATCCAAATCTTTCCAATACTCCAAGTCCCACAAAGTGGACCTGTGGGTAAACAATAATCTCTCTTCTATCCTGCCACGCTTCCTTTTCCTGCTACCATTACCAGGATGGTTTCCTGGTGTAATATGCCTGACCTTCTCTAATTCCACTTGCAACTCATCGGCGGTGAGCCTCTTTGGCGCATCATGGTTTTCGTGCTTTGCATTGAACACATGTCTTCGGTATTTTCTAGGATGCGGCTTGTCCTTGGCAAGGAAACGGCGGTGTCCAATGTAACAGATCTTGCTAAGTATTGTGCATGACAGCGGATTCCTGTCACAGCGAACACATGCATTGTAACCATGTGTCGTTCGCCCTGACATAGTGCCCAAAGCCGGATAATCATGGATGCACCAAATTATAACAGCACGCAGAAAGAAATCAGCTGGTGGGCTGCTATATAGGTCTCGAGTGAGAACACCCTTCCATAGCTGTTCAAGTTCCTCCACAAGAGGCTCCATGAACAAATCAAAATCCTTTCCAGGACTTTTTGGACCTGGGATGAGCAAGGCCATCATGTAGTTTGATTCTTTGGTGCAGACATTTGGAGGCATGTTGTAAAGGATAACAAGCACTAGCCACATGCTATATGTGGCGCTCTGGTGGCCAAATGGGTTAAATCCATCTGAAGCTAAGCCAAGTCTAATGTGTCTCGGGTCAGCAGCAAACTCTTTTGTGTTTATCATTGAAGCTTTTCCACTCACTACCATGAGATGGATGGCTCATTACATTCTGATCTCTGTACTCCTGGTTCCTAGAATGCCATAGTACATCCTCTCTTGTTTCAGCATCATGAAACAACCTCTGCAATCTTGGTATAATTGGAAAATGTCTCAGAACATTATGAGGAATCCTCTTCACAGCATCGCCATCTTTCCATCTTGATGATTTGCATTTCGGGCATTCACTTAAGTTGGCATAATCCTTCCGGAACAGAACACAATTATTCTAACAAACATGGATCATATCATATCCAATTCCAACTGCACGAAGGAAATTCTTCATTTTACTGTAGGTGTGTGGCAGCTCAGACGCATCTGGAAAAGATTCGCGGAAAGCAGCCAACATCGCATCGAATGATTTGTTGGTCATCCGCTCAGATGTCTTCACCTGAAGAAAGGTGACCATAGCTGAGAATACTGACAGCTTATTTCCTGGGGTGACAGCAACGTTGCATTGTTCCAACATGCGGGCCCACCGTTTTTCTTCTGCAGGTGAAAGTTCACGAAATGCACGAGCATTTCGTAGCATTGTTTCAATGTTGGTCACACTCACTGGCTCCGCCACCACCACCACCTCCTCCTCTTCCACCTGAGCATCAGGCAGATCAAGATGACATTGACGTTCACAGCTTCACCATGATGAACCCACCTAGTATATGTGACCGACATCCCATACAAGTGTAGATGATTTTGCACAGTTGACTGGGGTCTTGTAACTAAATTCATACAACTGCTACACGGGCAGAGCACATCTGATTTCGGACCACCGTACTCAGCTCTGATAAAGTTCATGAAGTTTTCAACCCCCTCGACATATGCAGCGGAGAATCTTCGAGCAGAAGTTATCCAAGTCCTGTCCATCTGTTAGACATACAAATTAGTTCTTCTACTAGATATTACAGGAAAAACATATATGCTTTTTTATGAAGTCCAGAAAAAAATTACCTAGGTCGATGTCTAAAGCTATGGCAAGATATTTGGACGAGCAGATATAAGTAACGAAATATATGTAAAGCTAATTCAGCAAACAAATTTGAGTGCCAAATTATGGCAGGCTGTTTCAGCAGTCAATGAGGCCGAGCACACAACCATCAAACTATCGAAGGCCATCGCAGCAACAAAGATCGAGTATAAAACGTGTAGAGCTATTTCACCTAACAGATTGGCTACTAGACCATGGCAATCTACGTCACAATAAATATATGGCAGGATATTTTAGCAACTAATCGGCCTTGGCATGCCATCTCAGCTAAGCAGATTGAGTGCAGAATAGGGCAAGGAAGCTTCTTAAGCAGAGCATATTGACAGTAAACTACTTCGGCAAACAGTGAGATTAACAGCGTCTATCAGCTAACATTCAGCACTACACCGACATGAACAGGGCCTCAGTCTAGAATGCGCGTACCGTGGGAGAAGCTGACCGCCGTGCGTCTCCACACGAACGTCGCCAGTGGTGGCGGCGCTGACCGCCGTGCGCCTCCACAAGAACGTAGCCAGAGGTAGCGGCGCGGCTAGAGGACGGCAGTCTATGAGAGCTTACTGTGGGAGCGAGAGGATCGCCGAACCGCGGCGCCGACGTATCGGCGCGGCAGGGAGGGCGGCTTTGGCGGAGCGAATGGAGTGGAGGGGGACAGGGG